>NW_027629756.1:0-22369 GCF_051521515.1 Lactuca serriola | reverse complement strand
GTCATGAAATCGATTATAACAAAAATGAGTGTAAGTAATCTAGTGATTAAGAAATCGATTATAACCAGCATCAGTCAAAACATATACAACCAAAAATCATTCAATCAAGAAATCGATTATACCAGGATCGATTATACCAGAAATCGACTATACAAGAAATCGATTATACCAGAAATCGATTATACCAGAAATCGATAATACCAAAATCGAGGGTAAGAAAATAAAATTGAAAACTTAGGGCTTAGGATTTTGGGATGTAGCTGGAACTTCTTGATTCCATGAGCGCTGAATCGGTGATGATAGCAAGGTAGCTTGAAGGTGAAAGATTGATGTCGTGATTTTGTGAAGAACTAAGAATCAAAGACGAAGGGTGGCCGCATCTTTTATAATGAAATAAAAAATTTTGATTCTAGAAAAGGAGATTAGAGAGAGTGAGATCACTTAATGGCTTGAAGAAACGAGGAGTCAATTCCGAAGCGTCGTCTTGATACTGTGATTCACGAATCAATTTTCCATAAACACTATATATATATATATATATATATATATATATATATATATATATATATATATATATATATATATATATATATATATATATATATATATATATATATAATCGGGTTTTAAACGGGTCGGATAGTGTCATATTCGTCTCCGACCCGTCCCCACTGCGGGTATAAAAATCTGCGCCCGTGCCCGCCCCGTTACCCGCTAAACCGGGTACCCGAATCGATGGGTAAAATTTGCATCTCTAGAAGGAAGGGAGTGGTGGACGGAGAGAGGCACGTGGGCTTGAGAAATTGGGAAAAGAGCTGATTTTTCTTTCTACTAGCAAAGCCATATGGGCCCCACATGAGGTTACACTCTTTAAATACCCAAAAACACACATAATTGGGTGCGTCAGGGTCTGATGTCAAGAAATTTTTGGAACGTGTCGATAGATATAGTTTAATTCAAGGATTTCAAAAACTCATACAAATTAATTTATCGAGTTACGGAACTCCAGGAAATCGCGTTTAAAGTTTTGCGTCTAAATAGCCCATAATGCTCGATTTTTCGATTTTTGCAAATATTTTTGCTAAAAATATTTTGAGTATGTAATCAAATATTAGGCTATAACATGAGCCGAGAAAAGCACTCGGAATTTCCATCAGAGGTGTGTAAGTGCCTCAACGAATCGATTCAGTTTTACACGATTAAAGAAAATTAGTGTTTTACTTTCTGTTTTTTTAAAACTATCGTATATTTTTCATACGAACTCCATTTTGGACGTTCTTTAAATTTTCAGAAATAAAGTAACACGTACTATAAGATTTTAATGTTTGATTTGCTTCTAACTACTTAATACAAATTTTCAGTTTTCCCCAGAGGC
This sequence comes from Lactuca serriola, assembly GCF_051521515.1. Lineage (NCBI taxonomy): Eukaryota > Viridiplantae > Streptophyta > Magnoliopsida > Asterales > Asteraceae > Lactuca > Lactuca serriola. The sequence continues at coordinate 20,994 of NW_027629756.1, read as the reverse complement.
ATTACCCAGTGTTACAGTTTGAGCTGTTTGATTTGTTTGACATTTTCCACATTTGGAAGTAAGGTATCGTTTGATATCTTATAATATTTGAAATGAACTCATTTATTTTACATTAGATGCACTATAATTGAATGAGTTAAATTACAAAAATATTTATTGTAATTTAGTCGTTTGTAGTCTATGACCTAAATTCCAGGATGTTACAATAAGTTAAAATTAAGAAATATATTTATTTGATTACCTACCTGCCATATATTGGGTTCAACCATTCAACATATGCAACCCTTTTCTTTATCTCTTCAGCTAGCTTATATGCATGTCCATATGTGGAATAATAACCAATATAAGGATCAAAATGAACTAATAAATCTCTCTATCAAACTCATTTACATTGGGAACTCATGTAATTTAGCATGATCATGCCATCTATTTAAACACATGGTGAGCGTTATTTATCAGATTGTCAGAACAATATGAGATAAAGAAAATCTGACAAATTTATAGTACCTACAGACAGAAAAAGCAATGCTGACTAGAGATGCTCCTTTTTACAACCTAAACTCATCCATTATTCACCAAACACACATAATGATGGATAATTGGTTATGAAAATTACACATTTAAAAATACTACAATATTTTCACATCAACATAAACAGATAACTAGAATAAAATTAAAACCTAAATGAACTAACTCGATTAACTGAGTTAAGAAAGCAACAACGAACACTCGATACCTTGTTTCAATTGATTTCCTTTTGTTCTAGTTATCTCAGTTTTCTCTGAATCCAACACATTACCTATTTTAAACAAGATAGTGTTAAAGACTTAAATCTAAACACATGACAATCAAATATATAAAGAAATAAAAAAGGAAAAGACAAAGGCTAACTGGATACAGTAATACAACGAACCTGGATACACAAACTTCTTCCTTTAGTGATTACATATGTTGGAATTCGAATAGATTATTTCCTAGATTCAAGTAATGCAAAAATAATTGAATGCATAAGCTCAACGGAGAATAATCATTACTCCCAAGGTAACTCAGTCACCAGATTGAAAAATATTTTGATTTGGAGTAACTTTTAGGAGTCTTTAAGTATGAGAATCTACAAATATTAAAGAATATGGTGATAAATTAACAACAACTATTTGCATCGTTAACCCACCAAAAGACCATAAAAAGAAAAGAAGCTAAAAGAGGCTGTGGCGGTGACGGTGAGATGGTTTAGGAAATCGAAATCCATGCCTGAACCTGGCGTAAAGAGGTTGTGGTGTTGGGGAGCAGTGTCGATGGTGATGTGGGAAAGCACCTGTAGTTGTGTGGAATCGTTTCACGAGAGAACAAATGATGTCGACGAAATGTGTTGATGTAGAACCGAACACCAATAGAGGATAAGGTTTGATGTCAGAGAGGGATTTCAGAGGAGATAAGGATGTCGGAGGAGAAGGAACGACGAAATAATCGATGGAATCGTTTATCTGGTTGAAGGGTGAAGATGAACACATAATCGATGATCGCTTCAGGGTATGATGGTGGTTTCGGCGTCGACATTGATGATTGGCGTCGAATGTGTAGCAGTTCTGATAAGGGTTGTTATGGATGTAATTGGGTATGAGAAAGAAAGTAGTGAATCCAACTGTTTTGGAGACGACGGTCAGAGAAAAATATAGGATGAGCGATTAGATCTAATGTTTTAGAGACAGAGTGAAATGAAATCTAATTTTCGTTAAAAGAAGGAAAAATATTAAAATTTTAGTAAAGAGGGAAAATTGAAAATTTTATAGATGATGGAGAAAAAATTGTAATCCCTCAAAATACTAGTTTCACTTTTCAACACCGTCACCATACAAACATTTATAGTCACATGTTTTTTTCTTCTATCTTTACTATTTTTTAAATTAATACCATAAAAATTATAATGTAACTATAAAATATTTTTAATTATAAGTTTTATTTTCTTAAATGTCATAATAAAACACTTACAGTCACATGTTGTCATTCTTTAATATTCAAAATAATTAATTGTAGACACTCGTATGAACTTAAACTACTATCATTAAACAATTATAGTCACATGTTTTTTTTTTTCATTTCAGATTAAAATACTTACGGTCACAATTATCTACCGTGGTTATTGGCTAGTATTTGTCAAGATTTTTATGTAAAACAATGACAAAATGTGTGAAAATAGTTTGCAATGGTGACTGATTTTAGCTAACATGTTGCTAAAACAATACTCTATTTCTCCACACACCCTTTTTAAAGGATTTATCGATAATGTAATTTCTTAAATCCCACAGTCCCCATAAAAGCGAAGTAGACACATCATACAGAAGAATTCTCTCTATTTGACACCCAAAATGAGGTATTAGAGTATCCAAGTCTTAAATTCCGTAGCTCCCCATGTAACACACGCCACGTGACCATCACATGAGAGATACGTCACATAACACAAACAAGCAAGGGATGATGCATGGGTTCTAATGCCAACACCAACAATATAAGACTCCACATATCAAACGATGGGCTCCAGTTGCAGGGACACCTTTAAAAGATGGGGGCGGTAGGGCAACATATGCCTTTTTTTTTTTAAAACTCAACCATCATTTACCAAATACAAACAAGCATCGATAATTGGTTATCAAAATTGCACATTCGAATATACTCCAATAATTTCACATCAACATAAACAGATAAATATAATGAAAATAAAACCTAACTAAACAAAATTTATTAATTAAGTTAAGAGTGCAACATGGAGCACCCGGTCTTCTCTGAATCCAGCACAATACCAACTTTAAACAAGACATTGCTAAAGACTTAAATTCAAACAGGTTACAATCAAAGACATACATAAATACAAAAGGAAATAAAAGACAAAGAATAACCAAATACATTCATACAACGGACTTGGATACACAACTTCTGCCTTTGGTGAGTAAATATGTAGGAATTTGAATAGATTATTGCCTCTATTCAACTACTACAAAAATAATTGAATACATAAACTCAATGGAGATGAATTGGTACTCTCAAGTTAACTCGGTCACCAGATTGAGAAATATCGTGATTTTAAGTAACTTGTGGGAGTCTTTAAGAAAGAGAATCTGCAAAGATTGGAGAAGTGGGTGAAAAAATAACAAGAAATACTTAGAATCATAAACCACCAAAATACCATAGAAAAAAAGAAGTTAAAAGACCAAGAAATAAGAAGATTATATATAACTCCCTTATGAAAATCAATTCATCAGCAAAAATTTAAGAAGGGAGGAAGAGGTTGTGGTGGTGATGGTGAGAGTGTTTAGGAAATCGAAAATCCATGCATGAACTTAGCGTGAAGAGGTTGTAGTGTTGGGAAGAAACATCAATGGTGATGTGGGAAAAGCATAGGTGGTTGTGTGTGGAATCATTTCACGGGAGAACAAACAACATCAATGAAATATGTTAATGTAGAAACAAAAAACGGTAGAGGATAATGTAGAAACAAAAATGAAGGTTTGCTCTCCCACATCGGGTGAGAGAAGATTACATACAAGATGGCAGTGGCTATAGAAACCAAGCCCCAAGAAAACAAAAAGCATACCTTTCTCGGCCTTTTGGCTAAGATCAAGTGTAGTATCTGTTCTTATCAGTTTAATATCTGATATGTAGGCCATCGGCCTACTCGATATTAATCTTATTTTTTATGGGGGAGAGTCCATCACAGAGGCTTGCTGCTGGGTCTCTCGAGTGTCGCCTTAGCGTTGCACTACAGCCAGGGCGTGGCGCACCCCTCTAATCCTAGTCTAAAAGTACTTTTAATAGTTTTGAATGGAAGACTTTACTTCTTACCTTGTTATGTCTAATACTTCTATCAGTTTATTCGAACTAGGATCCAACATTCCAAAGAAGAGGTTGGAATTGTTTTTTAGCCTTGGCACACCCGTAGCTCCAATGTAAGTTTAAAACTTATATATATCGGCCTTTAATTAGTAAGATAGGAAGCAAGCTTTTCCTGTGTTCGGAAGGCATATATAGTATAACAGATCCTGCTCAATTAGTAAGATGGTGATCACTTTTATCAACGTTTCCTGATCGCACTACTGTTCCTGTTATACACTGCATCTATAACTTGACATCGGTAATACTACTACAGAACAAATAAGCATATTATGTGGAATTTGATTATGACTATTTATTTGATCCAAAGAAAACATTGTAATTCAGAAGCATGCATCAACTTTGTCTTAATCTTCAATTTTGGAATGGACTTCTCCCATTTACCACAATCAAAGATTACAATTCTCTTAAGAGGGAGAGACCGTATTGATCTAACAGGCCCAGACACACTTGAAATAATGCAATTATATAACTGCCATTTGGCTGTGCGTTTTGCCCAGAGGAAAGGGGAACTAATGGAACACTACAATAGATGATGTGAACCTGATCCCACATTGGAGGCTGAAGAAAGAAAACAGAAGCTGGGTTGTTGCATAAAAGGTGAGGGCAGGAGAATGGAAAACTCACTTACCTGGACAGGGTCTATGGGCGATCAAGAAGGTCCATGGCCTAGGTTGGTGATCTCCATTGCACATTACGGAGAGGTGCCTGTCTAAGGTCGGCCCAAGTTGGTCGAACCTATGTCATAATTTGTGCCAGTGGGGGCCTGCGTTCGCGCGGCCCCTACCAATATCCTAGTTTCAACATTGAACTTTTTTATTGCTTCTTTCATTTTTTTCAAATAACTTAAATCTGAAAATAAAAATTAAAGAGGATATGTTACAAAATACGATGCTTTCAAAATTTCAGGATTTGTTCAAGGTGTAGATTTTTGTCTAAATATGGAAGAACGTGTTGACCAAAACTCTGTGTCACATTTTTCCTTTCTCGACTTTTCAATATCAACTTTCTCTTTACATCTTAATCATGAGAGCTCCTCATGCTATGTTGGTTACTCTATCTGGACCGGGCTTTGTAAGAATGGGGAAATCGTAAAATACAAAAATGTGTCCCTTTAGCCATTTAAATATAACATGTCTAAGTCCACCGTTACAATGTTCATCTCGTGAAATTCTTATTTAAAATATATTTTATTATCACAATTCTCCGATTCGGATTAATAAACATCGCATAATAACTTTCAAATTGCACGTCCAAATATCTTTTATCATTCAAATTTCACATCCAAACATTCTTTAGTATGATAAATTTAGTTTCCTAAGGAAATATTAATATAAATTAATATGTGGAGGGTTATTTGGTAACTTAACCAAAGTATAGGTTCCAATACTAATTTAGATAAATTAAATGGACTTGGTTTGTAAATGATTTCCAAATAAGGACTACAAATGGGTCATTTAGTTTTTAAGATTTAAATCTTGGACTTATATTCATAGATTTTTCAAGTAAGGGTAGTTTGTGACATTTTTAAAATGAAGTTTTAAATGGTTAGGACTAGTTTTGAAATATTTCCAGGAGAGGGGTGAATTTTGGACATTTTAAAATGAAGTTTAAAAGCTTAGGACTAGATTTGTAAATTTTTTGAGAATGGGTTTAGAAACATTTATTTGGCATGTATGTTTGGTTAACAGGAGGTTTGTAATCTCTTCTCTTCTCGTCGAGTCCATGCACACGCAAACTGGGGCGGATATTGTCGGATACTACAATACCCATCCCTGCCCCCGAACTCCGACCCCAACACCCGTACCCGCCCCCGACCCGCCAAATCCCCGACGGATTCGGGTAAAAGAAAACCCGTCGGATACGGGGAACCCGATGGATATCCGTTAAGTAAAAAAGATCCAATCATTTTTTTAATAAATCTGAGATATATATATAAAAAAGACATAGTAATAATCATGATAACTAAACATTCAACAATTCATACTTCATTCTCGTACACAAAATAGTAAAAACAAAAAGAAGAAGATACGCACACATCCTCATGTTTGTTAAATAACTAAAATAAAAACAACAATTTTTCATGAACTAAATATCAAAATCCACAAAGCTTGGACCGGCTTCATCATCTTTTATAACTTCAATAACTTGTCCATTTGTTGCTCTAACAACCTGCCCATCTGTAGTTCCAGCAACATCAACACTTGGTTGTGGGGGTTATCTATCCTGAGTGTCACTGCAAAAAAAACAAAAAAATATGGTTGAAATCGGATTGATAGAACATAGATGCTGCTAAAAAGATGTAGTTTGCTAGAAATTAGATTAATTCATTGATAATACAAAAAACAGTTACATATATGCAGTAAAAAAGATACTGTAAAAACAATGCACTTTGCTAGAAATCAGTTCCACTTTATGCAACAATCAGATTTCTGTTTTACTAGAAATCATATTTTAGTTACAACCAAAACAGAAAAAAAAATGTTGATATTGAACAAGTCAATTCAATCAAATAAGTTTTTTAGTCAACACTCAAATTGATAAAAAAAATGAGTTCAAAAGTCAATTTGAAGGTTCATGACTTAATAAGTTTCTACTTTCTAGACAAAACATTTAACAAATATGTTAAAGCAACAAAAGATTCAGTGGCTGCAATCAAGTTGAAGGCATGATATTGATTATAACAAAATGAAGTGTAAGAAATCGTGTGACTAAGTTGTCGATTGTAACCAACATCACTAAAAAAAGATACAAATCCATTAGTTTAATAGGTTAACACCAAAATCGAGTGTAATAAAATAAAATCAAAAGCATGTAACAAATAAGATACAGGAGAAAAGATTCAATGGTTGTAATCAAGTTTAAGTCATGAAATCGATTATAACAAAAATGAGTGTAAGTAATCTAGTGATTAAGAAATCGATTATAACCAGCATCAGTCAAAACATATACAACCAAAAATCATTCAATCAAGAAATCGATTATACCAGGATCGATTATACCAGAAATCGACTATACAAGAAATCGATTATACCAGAAATCGATTATACCAGAAATCGATAATACCAAAATCGAGGGTAAGAAAATAAAATTGAAAACTTAGGGCTTAGGATTTTGGGATGTAGCTGGAACTTCTTGATTCCATGAGCGCTGAATCGGTGATGATAGCAAGGTAGCTTGAAGGTGAAAGATTGATGTCGTGATTTTGTGAAGAACTAAGAATCAAAGACGAAGGGTGGCCGCATCTTTTATAATGAAATAAAAAATTTTGATTCTAGAAAAGGAGATTAGAGAGAGTGAGATCAGTTAATGGCTTGAAGAAACGAGGAGTCAATTCCGAAGCGTCGTCTTGATACTGTGATTCACGAATCAATTTTCCATAAACACTATATATATATATATATATATATATATATATATATATATATATATATATATATATAATCGGGTTTTAAACGGGTCGGATAGTGTCATATTCGTCTCCGACCCGTCCCCACTGCGGGTATAAAAATCTGCGCCCGTGCCCGCCCCGTTACCCGCTAAACCGGGTACCCGAATCGATGGGTAAAATTTGCATCTCTAGAAGGAAGGGAGTGGTGGACGGAGAGAGGCACGTGGGCTTGAGAAATTGGGAAAAGAGCTGATTTTTCTTTCTACTAGCAAAGCCATATGGGCCCCACATGAGGTTACACTCTTTAAATACCCAAAAACACACATAATTGGGTGCGTCAGGGTCTGATGTCAAGAAATTTTTGGAACGTGTCGATAGATATAGTTTAATTCAAGGATTTCAAAAACTCATACAAATTAATTTATCGAGTTACGGAACTCCAGGAAATCGCGTTTAAAGTTTTGCGTCTAAATAGCCCATAATGCTCGATTTTTCGATTTTTGCAAATATTTTTGCTAAAAATATTTTGAGTATGTAATCAAATATTAGGCTATAACATGAGCCGAGAAAAGCACTCGGAATTTCCATCAGAGGTGTGTAAGTGCCTCAACGAATCGATTCAGTTTTACACGATTAAAGAAAATTAGTGTTTTACTTTCTGTTTTTTTAAAACTATCGTATATTTTTCATACGAACTCCATTTTGGACGTTCTTTAAATTTTCAGAAATAAAGTAACACGTACTATAAGATTTTAATGTTTGATTTGCTTCTAACTACTTAATACAAATTTTCAGTTTTCCCCAGAGGCATTACCCAGTGTTACAGTTTGAGCTGTTTGATTTGTTTGACATTTTCCACATTTGGAAGTAAGGTATCGTTTGATATCTTATAATATTTGAAATGAACTCATTTATTTTACATTAGATGCACTATAATTGAATGAGTTAAATTACAAAAATATTTATTGTAATTTAGTCGTTTGTAGTCTATGACCTAAATTCCAGGATGTTACAATAAGTTAAAATTAAGAAATATATTTATTTGATTACCTACCTGCCATATATTGGGTTCAACCATTCAACATATGCAACCCTTTTCTTTATCTCTTCAGCTAGCTTATATGCATGTCCATATGTGGAATAATAACCAATATAAGGATCAAAATGAACTAATAAATCTCTCTATCAAACTCATTTACATTGGGAACTCATGTAATTTAGCATGATCATGCCATCTATTTAAACACATGGTGAGCGTTATTTATCAGATTGTCAGAACAATATGAGATAAAGAAAATCTGACAAATTTATAGTACCTACAGACAGAAAAAGCAATGCTGACTAGAGATGCTCCTTTTTACAACCTAAACTCATCCATTATTCACCAAACACACATAATGATGGATAATTGGTTATGAAAATTACACATTTAAAAATACTACAATATTTTCACATCAACATAAACAGATAACTAGAATAAAATTAAAACCTAAATGAACTAACTCGATTAACTGAGTTAAGAAAGCAACAACGAACACTCGATACCTTGTTTCAATTGATTTCCTTTTGTTCTAGTTATCTCAGTTTTCTCTGAATCCAACACATTACCTATTTTAAACAAGATAGTGTTAAAGACTTAAATCTAAACACATGACAATCAAATATATAAAGAAATAAAAAAGGAAAAGACAAAGGCTAACTGGATACAGTAATACAACGAACCTGGATACACAAACTTCTTCCTTTAGTGATTACATATGTTGGAATTCGAATAGATTATTTCCTAGATTCAAGTAATGCAAAAATAATTGAATGCATAAGCTCAACGGAGAATAATCATTACTCCCAAGGTAACTCAGTCACCAGATTGAAAAATATTTTGATTTGGAGTAACTTTTAGGAGTCTTTAAGTATGAGAATCTACAAATATTAAAGAATATGGTGATAAATTAACAACAACTATTTGCATCGTTAACCCACCAAAAGACCATAAAAAGAAAAGAAGCTAAAAGAGGCTGTGGCGGTGACGGTGAGATGGTTTAGGAAATCGAAATCCATGCCTGAACCTGGCGTAAAGAGGTTGTGGTGTTGGGGAGCAGTGTCGATGGTGATGTGGGAAAGCACCTGTAGTTGTGTGGAATCGTTTCACGAGAGAACAAATGATGTCGACGAAATGTGTTGATGTAGAACCGAACACCAATAGAGGATAAGGTTTGATGTCAGAGAGGGATTTCAGAGGAGATAAGGATGTCGGAGGAGAAGGAACGACGAAATAATCGATGGAATCGTTTATCTGGTTGAAGGGTGAAGATGAACACATAATCGATGATCGCTTCAGGGTATGATGGTGGTTTCGGCGTCGACATTGATGATTGGCGTCGAATGTGTAGCAGTTCTGATAAGGGTTGTTATGGATGTAATTGGGTATGAGAAAGAAAGTAGTGAATCCAACTGTTTTGGAGACGACGGTCAGAGAAAAATATAGGATGAGCGATTAGATCTAATGTTTTAGAGACAGAGTGAAATGAAATCTAATTTTCGTTAAAAGAAGGAAAAATATTAAAATTTTAGTAAAGAGGGAAAATTGAAAATTTTATAGATGATGGAGAAAAAATTGTAATCCCTCAAAATACTAGTTTCACTTTTCAACACCGTCACCATACAAACATTTATAGTCACATGTTTTTTTCTTCTATCTTTACTATTTTTTAAATTAATACCATAAAAATTATAATGTAACTATAAAATATTTTTAATTATAAGTTTTATTTTCTTAAATGTCATAATAAAACACTTACAGTCACATGTTGTCATTCTTTAATATTCAAAATAATTAATTGTAGACACTCGTATGAACTTAAACTACTATCATTAAACAATTATAGTCACATGTTTTTTTTTTTCATTTCAGATTAAAATACTTACGGTCACAATTATCTACCGTGGTTATTGGCTAGTATTTGTCAAGATTTTTATGTAAAACAATGACAAAATGTGTGAAAATAGTTTGCAATGGTGACTGATTTTAGCTAACATGTTGCTAAAACAATACTCTATTTCTCCACACACCCTTTTTAAAGGATTTATCGATAATGTAATTTCTTAAATCCCACAGTCCCCATAAAAGCGAAGTAGACACATCATACAGAAGAATTCTCTCTATTTGACACCCAAAATGAGGTATTAGAGTATCCAAGTCTTAAATTCCGTAGCTCCCCATGTAACACACGCCACGTGACCATCACATGAGAGATACGTCACATAACACAAACAAGCAAGGGATGATGCATGGGTTCTAATGCCAACACCAACAATATAAGACTCCACATATCAAACGATGGGCTCCAGTTGCAGGGACACCTTTAAAAGATGGGGGCGGTAGGGCAACATATGCCTTTTTTTTTTTTAAAACTCAATCATCATTTACCAAATACAAACAAGCATCGATAATTGGTTATCAAAATTGCACATTCGAATATACTCCAATAATTTCACATCAACATAAACAGATAAATATAATGAAAATAAAACCTAACTAAACAAAATTTATTAATTAAGTTAAGAGTGCAACATGGAGCACCCGGTCTTCTCTGAATCCAGCACAATACCAACTTTAAACAAGACATTGCTAAAGACTTAAATTCAAACAGGTTACAATCAAAGACATACATAAATACAAAAGGAAATAAAAGACAAAGAATAACCAAATACATTCATACAACGGACTTGGATACACAACTTCTGCCTTTGGTGAGTAAATATGTAGGAATTTGAATAGATTATTGCCTCTATTCAACTACTACAAAAATAATTGAATACATAAACTCAATGGAGATGAATTGGTACTCTCAAGTTAACTCGGTCACCAGATTGAGAAATATCGTGATTTTAAGTAACTTGTGGGAGTCTTTAAGAAAGAGAATCTGCAAAGATTGGAGAAGTGGGTGAAAAAATAACAAGAAATACTTAGAATCATAAACCACCAAAATACCATAGAAAAAAAGAAGTTAAAAGACCAAGAAATAAGAAGATTATATATAACTCCCTTATGAAAATCAATTCATCAGCAAAAATTTAAGAAGGGAGGAAGAGGTTGTGGTGGTGATGGTGAGAGTGTTTAGGAAATCGAAAATCCATGCATGAACTTAGCGTGAAGAGGTTGTAGTGTTGGGAAGAAACATCAATGGTGATGTGGGAAAAGCATAGGTGGTTGTGTGTGGAATCATTTCACGGGAGAACAAACAACATCAATGAAATATGTTAATGTAGAAACAAAAAACGGTAGAGGATAATGTAGGAACAAAAATGAAGGTTTGCTCTCCCACATCGGGTGAGAGAAGATTACATACAAGATGGCAGTGGCTATAGAAACCAAGCCCCAAGAAAACAAAAAGCATACCTTTCTCGGCCTTTTGGCTAAGATCAAGTGTAGTATCTGTTCTTATCAGTTTAATATCTGATATGTAGGCCATCGGCCTACTCGATATTAATCTTATTTTTTATGGGGGAGAGTCCATCACAGAGGCTTGCTGCTGGGTCTCTCGAGTGTCGCCTTAGCGTTGCACTACAGCCAGGGCGTGGCGCACCCCTCTAATCCTAGTCTAAAAGTACTTTTAATAGTTTTGAATGGAAGACTTTACTTCTTACCTTGTTATGTCTAATACTTCTATCAGTTTATTCGAACTAGGATCCAACATTCCAAAGAAGAGGTTGGAATTGTTTTTTAGCCTTGGCACACCCGTAGCTCCAATGTAAGTTTAAAACTTATATATATCGGCCTTTAATTAGTAAGATAGGAAGCAAGCTTTTCCTGTGTTCGGAAGGCATATATAGTATAACAGATCCTGCTCAATTAGTAAGATGGTGATCACTTTTATCAACGTTTCCTGATCGCACTACTGTTCCTGTTATACACTGCATCTATAACTTGACATCGGTAATACTACTACAGAACAAATAAGCATATTATGTGGAATTTGATTATGACTATTTATTTGATCCAAAGAAAACATTGTAATTCAGAAGCATGCATCAACTTTGTCTTAATCTTCAATTTTGGAATGGACTTCTCCCATTTACCACAATCAAAGATTACAATTCTCTTAAGAGGGAGAGACCGTATTGATCTAACAGGCCCAGACACACTTGAAATAATGCAATTATATAACTGCCATTTGGCTGTGCGTTTTGCCCAGAGGAAAGGGGAACTAATGGAACACTACAATAGATGATGTGAACCTGATCCCACATTGGAGGCTGAAGAAAGAAAACAGAAGCTGGGTTGTTGCATAAAAGGTGAGGGCAGGAGAATGGAAAACTCACTTACCTGGACAGGGTCTATGGGCGATCAAGAAGGTCCATGGCCTAGGTTGGTGATCTCCATTGCACATTACGGAGAGGTGCCTGTCTAAGGTCGGCCCAAGTTGGTCGAACCTATGTCATAATTTGTGCCAGTGGGGGCCTGCGTTCGCGCGGCCCCTACCAATATCCTAGTTTCAACATTGAACTTTTTTATTGCTTCTTTCATTTTTTTCAAATAACTTAAATCTGAAAATAAAAATTAAAGAGGATATGTTACAAAATACGATGCTTTCAAAATTTCAGGATTTGTTCAAGGTGTAGATTTTTGTCTAAATATGGAAGAACGTGTTGACCAAAACTCTGTGTCACATTTTTCCTTTCTCGACTTTTCAATATCAACTTTCTCTTTACATCTTAATCATGAGAGCTCCTCATGCTATGTTGGTTACTCTATCTGGACCGGGCTTTGTAAGAATGGGGAAATCGTAAAATACAAAAATGTGTCCCTTTAGCCATTTAAATATAACATGTCTAAGTCCACCGTTACAATGTTCATCTCGTGAAATTCTTATTTAAAATATATTTTATTATCACAATTCTCCGATTCGGATTAATAAACATCGCATAATAACTTTCAAATTGCACGTCCAAATATCTTTTATCATTCAAATTTCACATCCAAACATTCTTTAGTATGATAAATTTAGTTTCCTAAGGAAATATTAATATAAATTAATATGTGGAGGGTTATTTGGTAACTTAACCAAAGTATAGGTTCCAATACTAATTTAGATAAATTAAATGGACTTGGTTTGTAAATGATTTCCAAATAAGGACTACAAATGGGTCATTTAGTTTTTAAGATTTAAATCTTGGACTTATATTCATAGATTTTTCAAGTAAGGGTAGTTTGTGACATTTTTAAAATGAAGTTTTAAATGGTTAGGACTAGTTTTGAAATATTTCCAGGAGAGGGGTGAATTTTGGACATTTTAAAATGAAGTTTAAAAGCTTAGGACTAGATTTGTAAATTTTTTGAGAATGGGTTTAGAAACATTTATTTGGCATGTATGTTTGGTTAACAGGAGGTTTGTAATCTCTTCTCTTCTCGTCGAGTCCATGCACACGCAAACTGGGGCGGATATTGTCGGATACTACAATACCCATCCCTGCCCCCGAACTCCGACCCCAACACCCGTACCCGCCCCCGACCCGCCAAATCCCCGACGGATTCGGGTAAAAGAAAACCCGTCGGATACGGGGAACCCGATGGATATCCGTTAAGTAAAAAAGATCCAATCATTTTTTTAATAAATCTGAGATATATATATAAAAAAGACATAGTAATAATCATGATAACTAAACATTCAACAATTCATACTTCATTCTCGTACACAAAATAGTAAAAACAAAAAGAAGAAGATACGCACACATCCTCATGTTTGTTAAATAACTAAAATAAAAACAACAATTTTTCATGAACTAAATATCAAAATCCACAAAGCTTGGACCGGCTTCATCATCTTTTATAACTTCAATAACTTGTCCATTTGTTGCTCTAACAACCTGCCCATCTGTAGTTCCAGCAACATCAACACTTGGTTGTGGGGGTTATCTATCCTGAGTGTCACTGCAAAAAAAACAAAAAAATATGGTTGAAATCGGATTGATAGAACATAGATGCTGCTAAAAAGATGTAGTTTGCTAGAAATTAGATTAATTCATTGATAATACAAAAAACAGTTACATATATGCAGTAAAAAAGATACTGTAAAAACAATGCACTTTGCTAGAAATCAGTTCCACTTTATGCAACAATCAGATTTCTGTTTTACTAGAAATCATATTTTAGTTACAACCAAAACAGAAAAAAAAATGTTGATATTGAACAAGTCAATTCAATCAAATAAGTTTTTTAGTCAACACTCAAATTGATAAAAAAAATGAGTTCAAAAGTCAATTTGAAGGTTCATGACTTAATAAGTTTCTACTTTCTAGACAAAACATTTAACAAATATGTTAAAGCAACAAAAGATTCAGTGGCTGCAATCAAGTTGAAGGCATGATATTGATTATAACAAAATGAAGTGTAAGAAATCGTGTGACTAAGTTGTCGATTGTAACCAACATCACTAAAAAAAGATACAAATCCATTAGTTTAATAGGTTAACACCAAAATCGAGTGTAATAAAATAAAATCAAAAGCATGTAACAAATAAGATACAGGAGAAAAGATTCAATGGTTGTAATCAAGTTTAAGTCATGAAATCGATTATAACAAAAATGAGTGTAAGTAATCTAGTGATTAAGAAATCGATTATAACCAGCATCAGTCAAAACATATACAACCAAAAATCATTCAATCAAGAAATCGATTATACCAGGATCGATTATACCAGAAATCGACTATACAAGAAATCGATTATACCAGAAATCGATTATACCAGAAATCGATAATACCAAAATCGAGGGTAAGAAAATAAAATTGAAAACTTAGGGCTTAGGATTTTGGGATGTAGCTGGAACTTCTTGATTCCATGAGCGCTGAATCGGTGATGATAGCAAGGTAGCTTGAAGGTGAAAGATTGATGTCGTGATTTTGTGAAGAACTAAGAATCAAAGACGAAGGGTGGCCGCATCTTTTATAATGAAATAAAAAATTTTGATTCTAGAAAAGGAGATTAGAGAGAGTGAGATCAGTTAATGGCTTGAAGAAACGAGGAGTCAATTCCGAAGCGTCGTCTTGATACTGTGATTCACGAATCAATTTTCCATAAACACTATATATATATATATATATATATATATATATATATATATATATATATATATATATATATATATATATATATATATATATATATATATATAATCGGGTTTTAAACGGGTCGGATAGTGTCATATTCGTCTCCGACCCGTCCCCACTGCGGGTATAAAAATCTGCGCCCGTGCCCGCCCCGTTACCCGCTAAACCGGGTACCCGAATCGATGGGTAAAATTTGCATCTCTAGAAGGAAGGGAGTGGTGGACGGAGAGAGGCACGTGGGCTTGAGAAATTGGGAAAAGAGCTGATTTTTCTTTCTACTAGCAAAGCCATATGGGCCCCACATGAGGTTACACTCTTTAAATACCCAAAAACACACATAATTGGGTGCGTCAGGGTCTGATGTCAAGAAATTTTTGGAACGTGTCGATAGATATAGTTTAATTCAAGGATTTCAAAAACTCATACAAATTAATTTATCGAGTTACGGAACTCCAGGAAATCGCGTTTAAAGTTTTGCGTCTAAATAGCCCATAATGCTCGATTTTTCGATTTTTGCAAATATTTTTGCTAAAAATATTTTGAGTATGTAATCAAATATTAGGCTATAACATGAGCCGAGAAAAGCACTCGGAATTTCCATCAGAGGTGTGTAAGTGCCTCAACGAATCGATTCAGTTTTACACGATTAAAGAAAATTAGTGTTTTACTTTCTGTTTTTTTAAAACTATCGTATATTTTTCATACGAACTCCATTTTGGACGTTCTTTAAATTTTCAGAAATAAAGTAACACGTACTATAAGATTTTAATGTTTGATTTGCTTCTAACTACTTAATACAAATTTTCAGTTTTCCCCAGAGGCATTACCCAGTGTTACAGTTTGAGCTGTTTGATTTGTTTGACATTTTCCACATTTGGAAGTAAGGTATCGTTTGATATCTTATAATATTTGAAATGAACTCATTTATTTTACATTAGATGCACTATAATTGAATGAGTTAAATTACAAAAATATTTATTGTAATTTAGTCGTTTGTAGTCTATGACCTAAATTCCAGGATGTTACAATAAGTTAAAATTAAGAAATATATTTATTTGATTACCTACCTGCCATATATTGGGTTCAACCATTCAACATATGCAACCCTTTTCTTTATCTCTTCAGCTAGCTTATATGCATGTCCATATGTGGAATAATAACCAATATAAGGATCAAAATGAACTAATAAATCTCTCTATCAAACTCATTTACATTGGGAACTCATGTAATTTAGCATGATCATGCCATCTATTTAAACACATGGTGAGCGTTATTTATCAGATTGTCAGAACAATATGAGATAAAGAAAATCTGACAAATTTATAGTACCTACAGACAGAAAAAGCAATGCTGACTAGAGATGCTCCTTTTTACAACCTAAACTCATCCATTATTCACCAAACACACATAATGATGGATAATTGGTTATGAAAATTACACATTTAAAAATACTACAATATTTTCACATCAACATAAACAGATAACTAGAATAAAATTAAAACCTAAATGAACTAACTCGATTAACTGAGTTAAGAAAGCAACAACGAACACTCGATACCTTGTTTCAATTGATTTCCTTTTGTTCTAGTTATCTCAGTTTTCTCTGAATCCAACACATTACCTATTTTAAACAAGATAGTGTTAAAGACTTAAATCTAAACACATGACAATCAAATATATAAAGAAATAAAAAAGGAAAAGACAAAGGCTAACTGGATACAGTAATACAACGAACCTGGATACACAAACTTCTTCCTTTAGTGATTACATATGTTGGAATTCGAATAGATTATTTCCTAGATTCAAGTAATGCAAAAATAATTGAATGCATAAGCTCAACGGAGAATAATCATTACTCCCAAGGTAACTCAGTCACCAGATTGAAAAATATTTTGATTTGGAGTAACTTTTAGGAGTCTTTAAGTATGAGAATCTACAAATATTAAAGAATATGGTGATAAATTAACAACAACTATTTGCATCGTTAACCCACCAAAAGACCATAAAAAGAAAAGAAGCTAAAAGAGGCTGTGGCGGTGACGGTGAGATGGTTTAGGAAATCGAAATCCATGCCTGAACCTGGCGTAAAGAGGTTGTGGTGTTGGGGAGCAGTGTCGATGGTGATGTGGGAAAGCACCTGTAGTTGTGTGGAATCGTTTCACGAGAGAACAAATGATGTCGACGAAATGTGTTGATGTAGAACCGAACACCAATAGAGGATAAGGTTTGATGTCAGAGAGGGATTTCAGAGGAGATAAGGATGTCGGAGGAGAAGGAACGACGAAATAATCGATGGAATCGTTTATCTGGTTGAAGGGTGAAGATGAACACATAATCGATGATCGCTTCAGGGTATGATGGTGGTTTCGGCGTCGACATTGATGATTGGCGTCGAATGTGTAGCAGTTCTGATAAGGGTTGTTATGGATGTAATTGGGTATGAGAAAGAAAGTAGTGAATCCAACTGTTTTGGAGACGACGGTCAGAGAAAAATATAGGATGAGCGATTAGATCTAATGTTTTAGAGACAGAGTGAAATGAAATCTAATTTTCGTTAAAAGAAGGAAAAATATTAAAATTTTAGTAAAGAGGGAAAATTGAAAATTTTATAGATGATGGAGAAAAAATTGTAATCCCTCAAAATACTAGTTTCACTTTTCAACACCGTCACCATACAAACATTTATAGTCACATGTTTTTTTCTTCTATCTTTACTATTTTTTAAATTAATACCATAAAAATTATAATGTAACTATAAAATATTTTTAATTATAAGTTTTATTTTCTTAAATGTCATAATAAAACACTTACAGTCACATGTTGTCATTCTTTAATATTCAAAATAATTAATTGTAGACACTCGTATGAACTTAAACTACTATCATTAAACAATTATAGTCACATGTTTTTTTTTTTCATTTCAGATTAAAATACTTACGGTCACAATTATCTACCGTGGTTATTGGCTAGTATTTGTCAAGATTTTTATGTAAAACAATGACAAAATGTGTGAAAATAGTTTGCAATGGTGACTGATTTTAGCTAACATGTTGCTAAAACAATACTCTATTTCTCCACACACCCTTTTTAAAGGATTTATCGATAATGTAATTTCTTAAATCCCACAGTCCCCATAAAAGCGAAGTAGACACATCATACAGAAGAATTCTCTCTATTTGACACCCAAAATGAGGTATTAGAGTATCCAAGTCTTAAATTCCGTAGCTCCCCATGTAACACACGCCACGTGACCATCACATGAGAGATACGTCACATAACACAAACAAGCAAGGGATGATGCATGGGTTCTAATGCCAACACCAACAATATAAGACTCCACATATCAAACGATGGGCTCCAGTTGCAGGGACACCTTTAAAAGATGGGGGCGGTAGGGCAACATATGCCTTTTTTTTTTTAAAACTCAACCATCATTTACCAAATACAAACAAGCATCGATAATTGGTTATCAAAATTGCACATTCGAATATACTCCAATAATTTCACATCAACATAAACAGATAAATATAATGAAAATAAAACCTAACTAAACAAAATTTATTAATTAAGTTAAGAGTGCAACATGGAGCACCCGGTCTTCTCTGAATCCAGCACAATACCAACTTTAAACAAGACATTGCTAAAGACTTAAATTCAAACAGGTTACAATCAAAGACATACATAAATACAAAAGGAAATAAAAGACAAAGAATAACCAAATACATTCATACAACGGACTTGGATACACAACTTCTGCCTTTGGTGAGTAAATATGTAGGAATTTGAATAGATTATTGCCTCTATTCAACTACTACAAAAATAATTGAATACATAAACTCAATGGAGATGAATTGGTACTCTCAAGTTAACTCGGTCACCAGATTGAGAAATATCGTGATTTTAAGTAACTTGTGGGAGTCTTTAAGAAAGAGAATCTGCAAAGATTGGAGAAGTGGGTGAAAAAATAACAAGAAATACTTAGAATCATAAACCACCAAAATACCATAGAAAAAAAGAAGTTAAAAGACCAAGAAATAAGAAGATTATATATAACTCCCTTATGAAAATCAATTCATCAGCAAAAATTTAAGAAGGGAGGAAGAGGTTGTGGTGGTGATGGTGAGAGTGTTTAGGAAATCGAAAATCCATGCATGAACTTAGCGTGAAGAGGTTGTAGTGTTGGGAAGAAACATCAATGGTGATGTGGGAAAAGCATAGGTGGTTGTGTGTGGAATCATTTCACGGGAGAACAAACAACATCAATGAAATATGTTAATGTAGAAACAAAAAACGGTAGAGGATAATGTAGAAACAAAAATGAAGGTTTGCTCTCCCACATCGGGTGAGAGAAGATTACATACAAGATGGCAGTGGCTATAGAAACCAAGCCCCAAGAAAACAAAAAGCATACCTTTCTCGGCCTTTTGGCTAAGATCAAGTGTAGTATCTGTTCTTATCAGTTTAATATCTGATATGTAGGCCATCGGCCTACTCGATATTAATCTTATTTTTTATGGGGGAGAGTCCATCACAGAGGCTTGCTGCTGGGTCTCTCGAGTGTCGCCTTAGCGTTGCACTACAGCCAGGGCGTGGCGCACCCCTCTAATCCTAGTCTAAAAGTACTTTTAATAGTTTTGAATGGAAGACTTTACTTCTTACCTTGTTATGTCTAATACTTCTATCAGTTTATTCGAACTAGGATCCAACATTCCAAAGAAGAGGTTGGAATTGTTTTTTAGCCTTGGCACACCCGTAGCTCCAATGTAAGTTTAAAACTTATATATATCGGCCTTTAATTAGTAAGATAGGAAGCAAGCTTTTCCTGTGTTCGGAAGGCATATATAGTATAACAGATCCTGCTCAATTAGTAAGATGGTGATCACTTTTATCAACGTTTCCTGATCGCACTACTGTTCCTGTTATACACTGCATCTATAACTTGACATCGGTAATACTACTACAGAACAAATAAGCATATTATGTGGAATTTGATTATGACTATTTATTTGATCCAAAGAAAACATTGTAATTCAGAAGCATGCATCAACTTTGTCTTAATCTTCAATTTTGGAATGGACTTCTCCCATTTACCACAATCAAAGATTACAATTCTCTTAAGAGGGAGAGACCGTATTGATCTAACAGGCCCAGACACACTTGAAATAATGCAATTATATAACTGCCATTTGGCTGTGCGTTTTGCCCAGAGGAAAGGGGAACTAATGGAACACTACAATAGATGATGTGAACCTGATCCCACATTGGAGGCTGAAGAAAGAAAACAGAAGCTGGGTTGTTGCATAAAAGGTGAGGGCAGGAGAATGGAAAACTCACTTACCTGGACAGGGTCTATGGGCGATCAAGAAGGTCCATGGCCTAGGTTGGTGATCTCCATTGCACATTACGGAGAGGTGCCTGTCTAAGGTCGGCCCAAGTTGGTCGAACCTATGTCATAATTTGTGCCAGTGGGGGCCTGCGTTCGCGCGGCCCCTACCAATATCCTAGTTTCAACATTGAACTTTTTTATTGCTTCTTTCATTTTTTTCAAATAACTTAAATCTGAAAATAAAAATTAAAGAGGATATGTTACAAAATACGATGCTTTCAAAAT
>NW_027629750.1:22500-24703 GCF_051521515.1 Lactuca serriola | reverse complement strand
ACAGTCAGGATACCTATGGGAACAAGGCATCTTGCCACACACATGCCCATCCATGAACGACCAAGGGAACGAGGCACCTTGCCACACACATGCCCATGAACGACCAAGGGAACAAGGCACCTCACACACACATGCCCATCCATGAACGACCAAGGGAAGAATGCATGTGAGGCTGGCAAGGCTGTGGTCATGGCAAGCCACACAAATTTCAGATACCTATGGGAACAAGGCATCTTGCCACACAGCACGCCCATGAACGACCAAGGGAACGAGGCACCTGCCACACACATGCCCATGAACGACCAAGGGAACGAGGCACCTTCGCCACACACATGCCCATCCATGAACGACCAAGGGAACGAGGCACCTTGCCACACACATGCCCATGAACGACCAAGGGAACGAGGCACCTTGCCACACACATGCCCATCCATGAACGACCAAGGAACGAGGCACCTTGCCAAGCGGTCAGAAGATGCCCATGAACGACCAAGGGAACGAGGCCCTTGCCACACACATGCCCATCCATGAACGACCAATGGAACGAGGCCCCTTGCCACACACATGGCCATGAACGACCAAGGAAGCTAGGCCCCCTTGCCACACACATGGCCATCCATGAACGACCAAGGGAACATGGGTAGTTCCCACACACAAATTCTTACGAACTACTAAGGAACAAGACTTCTTCCCAAAATGCATGGACTCCATGAACGACCAAGTGAACAAGGCTTGCTCCCACACACAAATTTCCATGAACGACCAAGGGAACAAGTCTACTTCCTACACAAACACTCATGAACGACCATGAAAACGAGGCATCTTGCCACACACATGCCCTCGAACGAACCAATCCCATCCTCATCGTTCTAAGGAACAAGGGCCTTGACAAACCATGAGCAAGATGAAGCAAGTCAAACGATGAAGGGAGCAAAGTGTTGTAACCGAATCCGTTTTAAGTGTTGTAGTTCCTACTTACTACATAGTCACCAGGCGAATCGCTCGTGCTCTTTCGGGTTCATCCAAGCGACTAATGAATAGCTGGGAGCCTTATCCGGCCGCCATCGCAGGCGACAGACAAAAACCCGAACACGATATATTTCCATTTCAAGGTCTATGTTCACAATGACCCACGCAAAGTTTCAACGACATTCCAACTTCATTTGAGTCGTATATCAACAACAAGTAGGGAACCGAACGCTTCAAGGCATGGCCGTGGATAGGTCACGGACATTTATGCCCCAAACATGACATTTTTATTTCAACGCCTTTCATTTATAATAAAGCATCCCTACAAAAATTTCGTGTGAATCCGAATTAATTCGAGCGAGTTATGGACGATTTCGCAAAATTATGCATCCTCGGGCAAATCAATGTCCGTCTCGTCACCAAGCTCTTTGTGCAATATGTATATATAGGGGGTACCAGGGGACTGCTCCCCATCGGCGCCCTCGGGGGTGTTCAGCGCCCAGAGCTGTCGAGGCTGGCACGCTCGAGGCCATGGCCAAGGCGCCCCGGTCTTCACGAAAACGAGGCCATCAACGCCCCCATAGACGCCCCACTCGCGTGTCCCTCGCCCCGACGTCGCTGTCCAAAAATTATGCATCACCGGGAAATCCATGTCCGTTCCCCGTCACCAAGCTCTTTGTGCAATATGTATATATAGGGTACCATGGGGTCTCATTCGCATGGGTGCCTGGACTTGGGCGATGGGCAGCTCAGAGTCATGAGGCTGTATCGAGCACCAACAAGGCAAGCCAAGCCAAGCCCCACGACCCATGAAAGAGGCCAACACCCCCAACACGCTGCCTTGATTTCTCGAACGATGGCCTGAGAAATAGCCCTGTTGCCTTGATTTTCCTCGACGCCGTGCGCATGAACTAGCCCTGTTGCCTGATTTTCTCGACGCCGTGCGCACAAACTAGCCTCCCGTTGCCTTGATTTTCCTCGACGCCGTGCGCATATTAAAAATTATGCATAATCAGGGAAATCCATGTCTGTTCCTGTCACCAAGCTCTTTGTGCAATATGTATATATATAGGGGAGCCGTGAGTGAGCATTGCAGGTGAACGCGCCAGATGGCCTTTCTCAGCGCGATCATGGGTGACGGTTGCTTAGTTCCGAGTTGCTTAGATAATACCCCTCCGAGTGGGGGCCTTGCTGTGGGGATGCCTCGTCAGGTCGCTGCGACAACAGTCCAGGG
>NW_027629748.1:0-2500 GCF_051521515.1 Lactuca serriola | reverse complement strand
GCCTCTTTCATGGGTCGTGGGGCTTGGCTTGGCTTGCCTTGTTGGTGCTCGATACAGCCTCATGACTCTGAGCTGCCCATCGCCCAAGTCGGGCACCCATGCGAATGAGACCCCATGGTACCCCCTATATATACATATTGCACAAAGAGCTTGGTGACAGGAACGGACATGGATTTCCCTGATGATGCATAATTTTTGGACACACACGACGTCGGGGCGAGGGGACACGCGAGTGGGGCGTCTATGGGGGCGTTGATGGCCTCGTTTTCGTGAAGACCGGGCGCCTTGGCCATGGCCTCGAGCGTGCCAGCCTCGACAGCTCTGGGCGCTGAACACCCCCCAGGGCGCCGATGGGGAGCAGTCCCCTGGTACCCCCTATATATACATATTGCACAAAGAGCTTGGTGACAGGAACAGACATTGATTTGCCCAGGGATGCATAATTTTGCGAAATCGTCCATAACTCGCTCGAATTAATTCGGATTCACACGAAATTTTGTAGGGATGCTTTTTATTATAAA
Organism: Lactuca serriola; assembly: GCF_051521515.1. Classification (NCBI taxonomy): domain Eukaryota; kingdom Viridiplantae; phylum Streptophyta; class Magnoliopsida; order Asterales; family Asteraceae; genus Lactuca; species Lactuca serriola. The sequence continues at coordinate 1,979 of NW_027629748.1, read as the reverse complement.
TGAAAGGCGTTGAAATAAAAAAATGTCATGTTTGGGGCATAAATGTCCGTGACCTATCCCTGGCCATGCCTTGAAGCGTTCGGTTCCCTACTTGTTGATATGCAGCTCAAATGAAGTTGGAATGTCATTGAAACTTTGCGTGGGTCATTGTGAACATAGACCTTGAAATGGAAATATATCGTGTTCGGGTTTTTGTCTCTGTCGCCTACTGATAGGCACCTACTGATAGGCAGGCAGATAAGGCTTCTAGCTATTCATTAGTCGCTTGGATGAACCCGAAAGAGCACGAGCAGTTCGCCTGATCATGACTGACCACGTGCCCACACCAGCTTCCATATCCAAGAGACCAAGCAACACTTCATAGGCCATGCCATCGACACATCCGCATTGACAACATGGACCACAAAGACAGCTTCAAGGTTCGTAGGCACCGCAAGCGATGCTTAACGAAAGCAAACTTTGTTGAAACAGCATAATGCCATCAATTAGGTATGCAACACAGGAACCCACAATGTTCAAGGCAAATTCGCCTTGTAACACAACTGAAGAGGTAAGAACGCATGGAAGTTGCTGCTCAAGCAGACATCCAACCACCCGTTACAAACCAAACACCACTCATGCACCTTTAGGGTAGACATCCCCGAAGATCATCAAACTAACAGCCACCCACTTGGCACAAGGCCATGCAAGCAACCACAAGCTTAAACAACCCCCAGAATGCACCAAACGATGCGCAACAAGGGACAGGCGACGCTGCTGACCTAAGCACATCATTGCTAGCTGGGCATGGGCAATGTAGTATGTGCTTGGGCCGGGGATAGCAAAAAGGGACCTCTTAATGCCTATCTCTGATCCTGTACGACCAGCACTAGCTGGGCATGGGCACCAATCGTACCTCAGAGAAGGCAAGTCTTGGGTTGATGCAGTGTACGAAGCTACCCCGCCCACACAAAGACGCTAGCCAGGCTTGGCATCTTTTGTGCTTCCAAGATAACTTCAACACGCCGTGATGATCCTGAATGTCTGACAATGCTTCCCGATAATGCTCGTCCTCCACGTTATCGGTGCTTAACCAATGGCAGCTCTTACGCACCCAACCGCACGTCTAACAAGGATAGACCAGCGTACCGTAGTAGTATCACAAAAAGCAACACATGCCACTTTAACGCCTATCACTTCCCCATCATCGGCACATTATCAAATGCTGGCTAGCACCAGAAGCACGTCGAACAAGATTAGCAAGCACACATCGTCATCGTATTGCCACACAGACAGCTCATCCCACATTTCCAAGGCTAGACCACAACCCTGGACTGTTTAGGGTTTAGGGTTTAGGGTTTAGGGTTTAGGGTTTAGGGTTTAGGGTTTAGGGTTTAGGGTTTAGGGTTTAGGGTTTAGGGTTTAGGGTTTAGGGTTTAGGGTTTAGGGTTTAGGGTTTAGGGTTTAGGGTTTAGGGTTTAGGGTTTAGGGTTTAGGGTTTAGGGTTTAGGGTTTAGGGTTTAGGGTTTTAGGGTTTAGGGTTTAGGGTTTAGGGTTTAGGGTTTAGGGTTTAGGGTTTAGGGTTTAGGGTTTAGGGTTTAGGGTTTAGGGTTTAGGGTTTAGGGTTTAGGGTTTAGGGTTTAGGGTTTAGGGTTTAGGGTTTAGGGTTTAGGGTTTAGGGTTTAGGGTTTAGGGTTTAGGGTTTAGGGTTTAGGGTTTAGGGTTTAGGGTTTAGGGTTTAGGGTTTAGGGTTTAGGGTTTAGGGTTTAGGGTTTAGGGTTTAGGGTTTAGGGTTTAGGGTTTAGGGTTTAGGGTTTAGGGTTTAGGGTTTAGGTTTGTTTAGGGTAGGGTTTAGGGTTTAGGGTTTAGGGTTTAGGGTTTAGGGGTTTAGGGTTTAGGGTTTAGGGTTTAGGGTTAGGGTTTAGGGTTTAGGGTTTAGGGTTTGGGTTAAGGGTGGTTGGTTGGGTTGGGGGTTGGGTGGGTTGGGGTTGGGGGTTTTT
>NW_027629747.1:10000-12500 GCF_051521515.1 Lactuca serriola | reverse complement strand
GTCTGACAATGCTTCCCGATAATGCTCGTCCTCCACGTTATCGGTGCTTAACCAATGGCAGCTCTTACGCACCCAACCGCACGTCTAACAAGGATAGACCAGCGTACCGAGTAGTAGTATCACAAAAAGCAACACATGCCACTTTAACGCCTATCACTTCCCCATCATCGGCACATTATCAAATGCTGGCTAGCACCAGAAGCACGTCGAACAAGATTAGCAAGCACACATCGTCATCGTATTGCCACACAGACAGCTCATCCCACATTTCCAAGGCTAGACCACAACCCTGGACTGTTGTCGCAGCGACCTGACGAGGCATCCCCACACCCCGCCAAGGCCCCCACTCGGAGGGGTATTATCTAAGCAACTCGGAACTAAGCAACCGTCACCCATGATCGCGCTGAAAGGCCATCTGGCGCGTTCACCCCTTGCCGTGCTCACTCACGGCTCCCCCCCTATATATACATATTGCACAAAGAGCTTGGTGACAGGAACAGACATGGATTTCCCTGATTATGCATAATTTTTAATATGCGCACGGCGTCGAGGAAAATCAAGGCAACGGGGCTAGTTTGTGCGCACGGCGTCGAGGAAAATCAAGGCAACGGGGCTAGTTCATGCGCACGGCGTCGAGGAAAATCAAGGCAACGGGGCTATTTCTCAGGCCATCGTTCGAGAAATCAAGGCAGCGTGTTGGGGGTGTTGGCCTCTTTCATGGGTCGTGGGGCTTGGCTTGGCTTGCCTTGTTGGTGCTCGATACAGCCTCATGACTCTGAGCTGCCCATCGCCCAAGTCGGGCACCCATGCGAATGAGACCCCATGGTACCCCCTATATATACATATTGCACAAAGAGCTTGGTGACAGGAACGGACATGGATTTCCCTGATGATGCATAATTTTTGGACACGCACGACGTCGGGGCGAGGGGACACGCGAGTGGGGCGTCTATGGGGGCGTTGATGGCCTCGTTTTCGTGAAGACCGGGCGCCTTGGCCATGGCCTCGAGCGTGCCAGCCTCGACAGCTCTGGGCGCTGAACACCCCCCAGGGCGCCGATGGGGAGCAGTCCCCTGGTACCCCCTATATATACATATTGCACAAAGAGCTTGGTGACAGGAACAGACATTGATTTGCCCAGGGATGCATAATTTTGCGAAATCGTCCATAACTCGCTCGAATTAATTCGGATTCACACGAAATTTTGTAGGGATGCTTTTTATTATAAATGAAAGGCGTTGAAATAAAAAAATGTCATGTTTGGGGCATAAATGTCCGTGACCTATCCCTGGCCATGCCTTGAAGCGTTCGGTTCCCTACTTGTTGATATGCAGCTCAAATGAAGTTGGAATGTCATTGAAACTTTGCGTGGGTCATTGTGAACATAGACCTTGAAATGGAAATATATCGTGTTCGGGTTTTTGTCTCTGTCGCCTACTGATAGGCAGGCAGATAAGGCTTCTAGCTATTCATTAGTCGCTTGGATGAACCCGAAAGAGCACGAGCAGTTCGCCTGGTGACTATGTAGTAAGTAGGAACTACAACACTTAAACGGATTCGGTTACAACACTTTGCTCCCTTCATCGTTTGACTTGCTTAGAAATCTGCTCATGGTTTGTCAAGGCCCCTTGTTCCTTAGAACGATGAGGATGGGATTGGTTCGTTCAAGGGCATGTGTGTGGCAAGATGCCTCGTTTTCATGGTCGTTCATGAGTGTTTGTGTAGGAAGTAGACTTGTTCCCTTGGTCGTTCATGGGGCTGTGTGTGGGAGCAAGCCTTGTTCACTTGGTCGTTCATGGGTGTCTGTTTGGGAAGAAGTCTTGTTCCCTTGGCCGTTCATGGGGCTGTGTGTGGGAACTACCCATGTTCCCTTGGTCGTTCATGGATGGCCATGTGTGTGGCAAGGGGCCTAGCTTCCTTGGTCGTTCATGGCCATGTGTGTGGCAAGGGGCCTCGTTCCATTGGTCGTTCATGGATGGGCATGTGTGTGGCAAGGGGCCTCGTTCCCTTGGTCGTTCATGGGCATGCTGTGTGGCAAGGTGCCTCGTTCCCTTGGTCGTTCATGGATGGGCATGTGTGTGGCAAGGTGCCTCGTTCCCTTGGTCGTTCATGGGCATGTGTGTGGCAAGGTGCCTCGTTCCCTTGGTCGTTCATGGATGGGCATGTGTGTGGCAAGGTGCCTCGTTCCCTTGGTCGTTCATGGGCATGTGTGTGGCAAGGTGCCTCGTTCCCTTGGTCGTTCATGGGCGTGCTGTGTGGCAAGATGCCTTGTTCCCATAGGTATCCTGACTGTGTGGCTTGCCATGACCCTAGCCTTGCCAGCCTCACATGCATTCTTCCCTTGGTCGTTCATGGATGGGCATGTGTGTGGCAAGGTGCCTTGTTCCCTTGGTCGTTCATGGGCATGTGTGTGGCAAGGTGCCTCGTTCCCTTGGTCGTTCATGGATGGGCATGTGTGTGGCAAGATGCCTTGTTCCCATAGGTATCCTGACTGTGTGGC
>NW_027629746.1:20000-25000 GCF_051521515.1 Lactuca serriola | reverse complement strand
ACCTTCAAGCCACACACATGCCCATGAACGGCTGCGTGAACAAGGCACCTCACACACACATGCCCATGAACGGCCAAGGGAACGAGGCCCCTTGCCACACACACGCCCATGAACGACCATGGAAGCTAGGCCCCTTGCCACACACATGCCCATGAACGACCTTGGAAGCTAGGCCCTCACACACATGCCCATCCATGAACGACCATGGAAGGCCAGGGGTCTCCCTTGCCACACACATGCCCATCCATGACCACCAAGAAGCAAAGCCCTTGTCACACACTTGCCCATGAACGGCCAAGGAACGAGGCCCCTTGCCACACACATGCCCATCCATGAACGACCCAAGAAACGAGGCCCCCAGCCACACACATGGCCATGAACGACCAAGGAAGCTAGGCCCCTTGCCACACACATGGCCATCCATGAACGACCAAGGGAAGAATGCATGCGAGGCCGGCAAGGCTAGGTCAGCGGCAAGCCAGCTGTCACTAGATACCTATGGGAACAAGGCATCTTGCCACACACATGCCCATCCATGAACGACCAAGGGAACGAGGCACCTTTGCCACACACATCCATGAACGACCAAGGGAACAAGGCACCTGCCACACACATGCCCATCCATGAACGACCAAGGGAAGAATGCATGCAGGCCGGCAAGGTTGTGGGTCATGGCAAGCCACACGCCCGTATACCTATGGGAACAAGGCATCTTGCCACACGCACGCCCATGAACGACCAAGGGAACGAGGCACCTTGCCACACACATGCCCATGACCACCAAGGGAACGAGGCACCTTGCCACACACATGCCCATCCATGAACGACCAAGTGGAACGAGGCACTTTGCCACACACATGCCCATGAACGACCAAGGGAACGAGGCACCTTGCCACACACATGCCCATCCATGAACGACCAAGGAACGAGGCACCTTGCCACACAGCATGCCCATGAACGACCAAGGGAACGAGGCCCTCAAGCACACATGCCCATCCATGAACGACCACGAACGAGGCCCCCAGCCACACACATGGCCATGAACGACCAAGGGAAGCTAGGCCCCTTGCCACACACATGGCCATCCATGAACGACCAAGGGAACATGGGTAGTTCCCACACACAAACCCCCATGAACCCGCCAAGGAACAAGACTTCTTCCCAAACAGACACCCATGAACGATCAAGTGAACAAGGCTTGCTCCCACACACACCCCCATGAATCACCAAGGAACAAGTCTACTCCCACACAAACACTCATGAACGACCATGAAAACGAGGCATCTTGCCACACACATGCCCTTGAACGAACCAATCCCATCCTCATCGTTTCCCATGAACAAGGGGCCTTGACAAACCATGAGCAAGATTTCTAAGCAAGTCGTGCCCATGAAGTAGATAAAGTGTTGTAACCGAATCCGTTTAAGTGTTGTAGTTCCTACTACTACATAGTCACTGCGAACCGGCCGGTGCTCTTCGGGTTCATCCAAGCGACTAATGAATAGCTAGAAGCCTTATCTGCCCGCCATCAAGAGGCGACAGAGACAAAAACCCGAACACGATATATTTCCATTTCAAGGTCTATGTTCACAATGACCCACGCAAAGTTTCAATGACATTCCAACTTCATTTGAGCCGCATATCAACAAGTAGGGAACCGAACGCTTCCTCTGCTGGCGGGCTGTGGATAGGTCACGGACATTTATGCCCCAAACATGACATTTTTTTATTTCAACGCCTTTCATTTATAATAAAAGCATCCTTACAAAATTTCGTGTGAATCCGAATTAATTCGAGCGAAAGGCGGACGATTTCGCAAATTATATCCCCGGGCAAATCAATGTCCGTTCTCGTCACCAAGCTCTTGTGCAATATGTATATATGGGGGTACTGTGGACCGCTCCCCATCGGCGCCCGGGGGTGTTCGCCGTCGCAGCCGTCGAGGCCGGGCACGCCCGAGGCCAAGGCTGCGGCGCCCGGGTTCGTCTTCACGAAAACGAGGCCATCAACGCCCCCATAGACGCCCCACTGCGTGTCCCCTCGCCCCGACGTCGTGCGTGTCCAAAAATTATGCATCATCGGGGAAATCCATGTCCGTTCCCGTCACCAAGCTCTCTTTGTGCAATATGTATATATAAAGGGTACCATGGGGTCTCATTCGCATGGGTGCCTGACTCGGGCGATGGGCAGCTCAGAGTCATGAGGCTGTATTTGAGCACCAACAAGGCAAGCCAAGCCAAGCCCCACGACCCATGAAAGAGGCCAACACCCCCAACATAGTTTGATTTCTCGAACGATGGCCTCGAGAAATAGCCCCGTTGCCTTGATTTTCCTCGGCCGCCGCAAGCATGAACCAGCCCCGTTGCCTTGATTTTCCTCGACGCCGTGCGCACAAACTAGCCCCGTCTTGATTTTCTCGACGCCGTGCGCATATTAAAAATTATGCATAATCAGGGAAATCCATGCCTGCTCCTGTCACCAAGCTCTTTGTGCAATATGTATATATAGGGGGGAGCTTTGTGTGAGCACGCAAGGGGTGAACGCGCCGTATGGCCTTTCGCCGGCGATCATGGGTGATGGTTGCTTAGTTCCGAGTTGCTTAGATAATACCCCTCCGAGTGGGGGCCTTGGCGGGTGCGGGGATGCCTCGTCGTCGCTACATGGGTCACTCTCGTGGGTTGTGGTCTAGCCTTGGAAATGTGGGATGAGCCGGTCTGTGTGCAACACGATGACGATGTGTGCTTGCTAATCTTGTTCGACGAAGCTTCGGTGCTAGCCAGCATTTGATAATGTGCCGATGATGGGGAAGTGATAGGCGTAAAAGTGGCATGTGTTGCTTTTATTACTACTACTGTGACGCCGGTCTATCCTTGTTAGACGTGCGGTTGGGTGCGTAAGAGTCGCCATCGGTTAAGTTAACGATAACGTGGAGGACGACATTATCGGGAAGCATTGTCGACATTCAAGATCACGGCGTGTTGAAGTTATCTTGAAGCACAAAAGATGCCAAGCCCGGCTAGCGTCTTTGCGTGGGCGGGGTAGCTCGTACACCGCATCAACCCAAGACTTCGCCTTCCGAGGTGCACGCATTTGTGCCCATGCCCGCTAGTGCTGGTCACAGATCGTAGATAGGCATTAAGCAGGTCTCTTTTTGCTATCCCCGGCCCAAGCACACACTACATTGCCTATGCCCAGCTAGCAATGATGTGCTTAGGTCAGCAAATGGCCGCCCGTCCTTTGTTGCGCATCGTTTGGTGCATTCCGGGGTTGTCGTTTTCGTGGTTGCTCGCATGGCCTTGCTGCCAAGTGGGCGGTCGCTAGTTTGATGATCTTCGGGGATGTCTACCCTAAAGGTGCATGAGTGTGCTCGGTTTGTAACGGTGGTTGGATGTTCATTTTGCTGCTGAGAATCCTCCATGCGTTCTTACCTTCGCTGTGTTACAAGGCGAATTTGCCTGAACATCGTGGGTTCCCCGTGTTGGCACCAATTGATGGCATTATGCTCTGCTTTTGTACCAAAGTTTGCTTTCGTTAAGCATCGCTTGCGGTGCTCACGAACCTTGAAGTCGTCTTTTGTGGTTCATGTTGTCAATGCGGATGTCGATGGCATGGCCTATGAAGTGTTGCTTGGTCTCTTGGATATGGAAGCCGGGTGTGGGCACGTGGTCACCATGATCATGTATTTTGTCTTGCGTAGAGCGTTTCGCTTTCTAGATCGCACTGGTCACCTTTGCATCGACTTGTTGGTGCAGACCGAGTCGAAGAGGAATGCTACCTGGTTGATCCCGGCCAGTAGTCATAGTGTTTGGTTCAAAGATTGGCCATGCATGTGTAAGTATGAACAAATTCAGATCGTGAAACCGCGAATGCTCACAACCGGGCTTATAGTTTGTTTGATGGTATCTCATGACTTCGATAACCGTAGTAATTCTAGAGCTAATACGTGCAACAAACCCCGATTTCCGGGAAGGGATGCATTTATTAGATAAAAGGTCGACGCGGGCTCGCCCGTTGCCGCGATGATTCATGATAACTCGACGGACGTGCTCTCGCCCTCGCAGCCGCGACGCATCATTCAAATTTCTGCCCTATCAACTTTCGATGCAGGATAGCGTTCACTATGGTGGTGACGGTGACGGAGAATTAGGTTCGATTCCGGAGAGGGAGCCTCAGAAACCCGCTACCACATCCAAGGAAGGCGCAGCGCGCAAATTACCCAATCCCGACAATTTGGGGAGGTAGTGACAATAACAATACCCAAGCCTCTTTCGAGTCCGGGTAATTGGAATGAGTACAATCTAAATCCCTTAACGAGGATCCATTGGAGGGCAAGTCTGGTGCCACAGCCGCGGTAATTCCGGGGCCCACAGCGTATACGAAGTTGCTGCGCTTAAAAAGCTCGTAGTTGGACTTTGGGTTGGGTCGGCCGGTCCGCCCGGCGTGCACCGGCTTACTCGTCCTTCCGACGGCGATGCGCTCCTTGGCCTTAATTGAGCGGTCGTGCCTCCGGCCAATGTTACTTTGAAGAAATTAGAGTGCTCAAAGCAAGCCTACGCTCCGTATACATTAGCATGGGATAACATCATAGGATTTCGCTCCTATTACGTTGGCTCTTCGGGATCGGAGTAATGATTAACAGGAGGCCGGGGGCATTCGTATTTCATAGTCGTAGGTGAAATTCTTGGATTTATGAAAAGACGAACAACCGCGAAAGCATTTGCCAAGGATGTTTTCATTAATCAAGAACGAAAGCTGGGGCTCGAAGACGATCGTATACCGTCCTAGTCTCAACCATAAACGATGCCGACCAAAGATCGCCGGGATGTTGCTTTTAGGACCCGCCGGCACCTTATGAGAAATCAAAGTTTTTGGGTTCCGGGGGAGAAGTGGTCGCAAGGCTGAAACTTAAAGGACCATTGGCACCACTGTGGAGGGAGCTCCGCGGCTTAATTTGACTCAACACCTGGGAAACTTACCAGGTCCGCATATTAAAGAAGGGA
>NW_027629746.1:0-5000 GCF_051521515.1 Lactuca serriola | reverse complement strand
AAGGGAACGAGGCCCCTTGCCAAGCACACACGCCCATGAACGACCATGGAAGCTAGGCCTCGCCACACACACGCCCATGAACGACCTTGGAAGCTAGGCTCCCTACACACATGCCCATCCATGAACGACCATGGAAGCTTAGCCCTTGGCCACACACATGCCCATCCATGAACGGCACTGCGAAAGCCTAGGCCCCTTGCCACACACTTGCCCATGAACGGCCAAGGGAACGAGGCCCCGCATACACACATACCCATCCATGAACGACCAATGGAACGAGGCCCCTTGCCACACACATGGCCATGAACGACCAAGGAAGCAGGTCTTGCCAAGGCGTCATCCATGAACGACCAAGGAAGAACGCATGGTATCGGTACAGGGTCATGGCAAGCCACACAAACAGATACCCATGAACAAGGCATCTTGCCGTCATGCCCATCCATGAACGACCAAGGAACGAGGCACCTTGCCACACACATGCCCATGAACGACCAAGGGGAACAAGGCACCTTCGCCACACACATGCCCATCCATGAACGACTTGCGGAAGAATGGCCGTGAGGTCAGCAAGGCTAGGGTCATGGCAAGCCACACAAATAAAGATACCTATGGGAACAAGGCATCTTTGCCACACAAGACGCCCATGAACGACCAAGGAACGAGGCACCTTGCCACACACATGCCCATGAACGACCAAGTGGAACGAGGCACCTTGCCACACACATGCCCATCCATGAACGACCAAGGGAACGAGGCACCTTGCCACACACATGCCCACTAATCCACCAAGGGAACGAGGCACCTTGCCACACACATGCCCATCCATGAACGACCAAGGGAACGAGGCACCTTGCCACACAAGACGCCCATGAACGACCAAGGGAACGAGGCCCCTTGCCACACACACGCCCATCCATGAACGACCAACGGAACGAGGCCCCTTGCCACACACATGGCCATGAACGACCAAGGAAGCTAGGCCCTTTGCCACACACATGGCCATCCATGAACGACCAAGGGAACATGGGTAGTTCCCACACACACCCCCATGAACGGCCAAGGGAACAAGACTTCTTCCCAAATGTAAGACACCCATGAACGACCAAGTGAACAAGGCTTCGCTTCCCACACAAACCTCCTACGAACGACCAAGGGAACAAGTCTACTTCCTACACAAACACTCATGAACGACCATGAAAACGAGGCATCTTGCCACACACATGCCCTCAACGAACCAATCCCATCCTCATCGTTCTAAGGAACAAGGGGCCCTGACAAACCATGAGCAAACATTTCTAAGCAAGTCAAACGATGAAGGGAGCAAAGTGTTGTAACCGAATCCGTTTAAGTGCTGTAGTTCCTACTTACTACATAGTCACCAAAAGCGAACTCGCTCGTGCTCTTTCTCGGTGTTCATCCAAGCGACTAACGAATAGCTAGAAGCCTTATCTCGCCTGCCTATCAAGAGGCGACGCAGACAAAAACCCGAACACGATATATTTCCATTTCAAGGTCTATGTTCACAATGACCCACGCAAAGTTTCAATGACATTCCAACTTCATTTGAGTCATATATCAACAAGTAGGGAACCGAACGCTTCAAGGCATGGGCTGACAGTCACGGACATTTATGCCCCAAACATGACATTTTTTATTTCAACGCCTTTCATTTATAATAAAAAGCATCCCTACAAAATTTCGTGAATCCGAATTAATTCGAGCGAGTTATGGACGATTTCGCAAAATTATGCATCCCCGGGCAAATCAATGTCCGTTCTCGTCACCAAGCTCTTTGTGCAATATGTATATAGGGCAATTGTGGATCAAGCCCCCATCGGCGCCCGGGGGTGTTCAGCGCCGCAGCTGTCGAGCTGGCACGCCGAGGCCATGGCCAAGGCGCCCGGTCTGCACGAAAACGAGGCCACGAACGCCCCCATGTACGCCCCACTCGCGTGTCCCCTCGCCCGACGTCGTGCGCGTCCAAAAAATTATGCATCGTGGAAATCCATGTCCGGCTCCCCGTCACCAAGCTCTTTGTGCAATATGTATATATAGGGGGTACCATGGGGTCTCATTCGCATGGGTGCCCGACGTGGGCGATGGGCAGCTCGCAGTCATGAGGCCGTATCGACACCAACAAGGCAAGCCAAGCCAAGCCCCACGACCCATGCGCAGGCCAACACCCCAACACGCCGCCTTGATTTCTCGAACGATGGCCCGAGAAATAGCCCCCGTTGCCTTGATTTTCCTCGACGCCGTGCGCACAGAATCCGCTAGCCCCCGTTGCCTTGATTTTCCCTCGACGCCGTGCGCACAAACTAGCCCCGCGCTTGCCTCGATTTTCCTCGACGCCGCGCGCATATTAAAAATTATGCATAATCAGGGAAATCATGTCTGTTCGTCACTAAGCTCTTTGTGCAATATGTATATATGGGGAGCGTATGAGCACGCGCAAGGGGTGAACGCGCCTGTACGGCTCTCGCCGCGATCACGGGCGGGCCACATAGTTCCGAGTTGCTTGGGATAATACCCCCTCCGAGGGCTCGGCGGGGTGTGGGGATGCTCGTCGTGCCGCCGCGACAACATCTGTGGTTGTGGTCTAGCCTTGGAAATGTGATGAGCCGTCCGTGTGGCAATACGATAGACGATGTGTGCTCACAATCTTGTTCGACGTGCTTCCGGTGCCAGCGCATTTGATACGTGTCACTTACGGGAAGTGATAGGCGTTAAAGTGGCATGTGTTGCTTTTTGTGATACTACTACTGTGACGCCGGTTCATCCTTGTTGGGGACGCGCGCTTGCGCAAGAGCCGCCATTGTTGCGACCGACAACGTGAGTGACGAGCATTATCGGGAAGATTGTCGACATTCAGATCATCACGGCGTGTTGAAGTTATCTTGAAGCACAAAGATAAGCCCGGCTAGCGTCTTTGTGTGGGCGGGGTAGCTTCGTACACCGGCATCAACCTGGAAGACTCGCCTTCTCCGAGGTACGATCGGGCCCACGCCCAAAGCAAGGTCGTGGGTCGATGATCGCATAGGCATTAAGAGGTCCTTGCTATCCCCGGCCCAAGCACATACTACATTGCCCATGCCCACCAGTAATGATGTGCTTAGGCCGGCCAGCTGGCCGTCGTCCCTTGTCGCGCATCGTCTGTGCATTCTCCGGGGGTTGTTTAAGCTCGTGGTTGCTTGCATGGCCTGCGGCCAAGCGGTGGCTGCTAGTTTGATGATCTTTCGGGGATGTCTACCCTAAAGGTGCATGAGTGGTGTTTGGTTTGTAACGGTGGTTGATGTCCGCTTTCGAGCAGCAACTTCCATGCGTTCTTACCTTCAACAGGTTAGCTGCTGCTTAATTTGCTCAACATTGCGGGTTCCCGTGCCGTATACCTAATTGATGGCATTATGTCAAGCTAAACAAAGTTTGCTTTCGTTAAGCATCGCTTCGCGGTGCCTACGAACCTTGAAGCCGTCTTTGTGGTCCATGTTGTCAATGCGATGTGTCGATGGCATGGCCTATGAAGTGTTGCTTCGGTCTCTGGATATGGAAGCTGCGCGGGCATCGTGGTCGGCCATGATCATGTATTTTCGTCTTTACACAGCGTTTCGGCTTTCAGGACGACTCCGTTCACCTTGCATTGACTTGTTGGTGCAGTAGACCGAGTCGAAGAGAATGTTACCTCGGTCGATCCCCGCGCAGGTCATATGCTTGTCTCAGCACGTTTCGCGTACGTGTGTTACGAACAAATTCGTACCGTGAAACCGGCGAATGGCTCATTAAATCAGTTTATAGTTTGTTTGATGGTATCTCGGCGGTCTTGACAACCGTAGTAATTCTAGAGCTAATACGTGCAACAAACCCCGACTTCTCGGGAAGGGATGCATTTATTAGATAAAAGGGGTCGACGCGGCTCGCTCAAGCTGCGATGATTCATGATAACTCGACGGATCGCATGGGCTTCGTGCCGGCGACGCATCATTCAAATTTCTCGCCCTATCAACTTTCGGAAGTGGTAGGATAAGGGCTCACTATGGTGGTGACGGTGACGGAGAATTGTGGTTCGATTCCGAGGAGCCCGAGAAACCGCTACCACATCCAAGGAAGGCGCGAGCGCGCAAATTACCCAATCCCGACACGGAGGTAGTGACAAACAATGGGCTCTCGGCTCTTTCGAGTCCGGTAATTGGAATGAGCACAATCTAAATCCCTTAACGAGGATCCATTTAGGCAAGTCCGGTGCCAAAGAACCGCGTAATTCCGTCCAATAGCGTATATTTAAGTTAAGGCAGCGAAAAGCTCGTAGTTGGACTTTGGGCTGGGTCGGCCGGTCCGCCTTCGTGTGTGCACTTGTTACTCGTCCTCTCCGTCGCGTCGATGCGCTCTCCTCGGCCTTAATCGCCTGTCAAGCCCGCCGTTACTAAGAAATCTTTAGAGTGCTCAAAGCAAGCCTACGCTCCGTATACATTAGCATGGGATAACATCATAGGATTTCGGTCCTATTACGTTGGCCTTCGGGATCGATAATGATTAATGTGACAGTCGGGGGCATTCGTATTTCATAGTCGTAGGTGAAATTCTTGGATTTATGAAAGACGAACAACTCGCGAAAGCATTCGTCAAGATGTTTTTCATTAATCAAGAACGAAAGTTGGGGGCTCGAAGACGATCAGATACCGTCCTAGTCTCAACCATAAACGATGCCGACCGTGATCGGATAAGCCAGGACTCCGCCGGCACCCATGAGAAATCAAAGTTTTTGGGTTCCGGGGGAGATGGGCCTGCTGGGCCGAAACTTAAAGGAATCGATCAAGGCACCACTGGGGAGGAGCCCTCGCGGCTTAATTTGACTCAACACGGGGAAACTTACCAGGTCCACATAGTAAGGATTGACAGACCGAGAGCTCTTCGATTCTATGGGTGGTGGTGCATGGCCGTTCAGTCGGTGGAGCGATTTGTCTGGTTAATTCCGTTAACGAACGAGACCTCAGCCTGCTAACTAG
>NW_027629745.1:0-2500 GCF_051521515.1 Lactuca serriola | reverse complement strand
TTTTGTCTCTGTCGCCTACTGATAGGCACCTACTGATAGGCAGGCAGATAAGGCTTCTAGCTATTCATTAGTCGCTTGGATGAACCCGAAAGAGCACGAGCAGTTCGCCTGGTGACTATGTAGTAAGTAGGAACTACAACACTTAAACGGATTCGGTTACAACACTTTGCTCCCTTCATCGTTTGACTTGCTTAGAAATCTGCTCATGGTTTGTCAAGGCCCCTTGTTCCTTAGAACGATGAGGATGGGATTGGTTCGTTCAAGGGCATGTGTGTGGCAAGATGCCTCGTTTTCATGGCCGTTCATGAGTGTTTGTGTAGGAAGTAGACTTGTTCCCTTGGTCGTTCATGGGGCTGTGTGTGGGAGCAAGCCTTGTTCACTTGGTCGTTCATGGGTGTCTGTTTGGGAAGAAGTCTTGTTCCCTTGGCCGTTCATGGGGCTGTGTGTGGGAACTACCCATGTTCCCTTGGTCGTTCATGGATGGCCATGTGTGTGGCAAGGGGCCTAGCTTCCTTGGTCGTTCATGGCCATGTGTGTGGCAAGGGGCCTCGTTCCATTGGTCGTTCATGGATGGGCATGTGTGTGGCAAGGGGCCTCGTTCCCTTGGTCGTTCATGGGCATGCTGTGTGGCAAGGCGCCTCGTTCCCTTGGTCGTTCATGGATGGGCATGTGTGTGGCAAGGTGCCTCGTTCCCTTGGTCGTTCATGGGCACGTGTGTGGCAAGGTGCCTCGTTCCCTTGGTCGTTCATGGGCGTGCTGTGTGGCAAGATGCCTTGTTCCCATAGGTATCCTGACTGTGTGGCTTGCCATGACCCTAGCCTTGCCAGCCTCACATGCATTCTTCCCTTGGTCGTTCATGGATGGGCATGTGTGTGGCAAGGTGCCTTGTTCCCTTGGTCGTTCATGGGCATGTGTGTGGCAAGGTGCCTCGTTCCCTTGGCCGTTCATGGATGGGCATGTGTGTGGCAAGATGCCTTGTTCCCATAGGTATCCTGACTGTGTGGCATGCCATGACCTAGCCTTGCCAGCCTCACATGCATTCTTCCCTTGGCCGTTCATGGATGGGCATGTGTGTGGCAAGGTGCCTTGTTCCCTTGGGAGTTCATGGGCGTGTGTGTGGCAAGGGGCCTCGTTCCCTTGGCCGTTCATGGGCATGCTGTGTGGCAAGGTGCCTTGTTTCCTTGGCCGTTCATGGGCAAGTGTGTGGCAAGGGGCCTAGCTTCCTTGGTCGTTCATGGATGGGCATGTGTGTGGCAAGGTGCCTTGTTCCCTTGGCCGTTCATGGATGGGCATGTGTGTGGCAAGGTGCCTTGTTCCCTTGGCCGTTCATGGGCAAGTGTGTGGCAAGGTGCCTTGTTCCCTAGGGAGTTCATGGGCGTGTGTGTGGCAAGGGGCCTCGTTCCCTTGGCCGTTCATGGGCATGTGTGTGGCAAGGTGCCTTGTTCCCTTGGGAGTTCATGGGCGTGTGTGTGGCAAGGTGCCTTGTTCCCTTGGGTAGCCTGCCTTGCCAGCCTCTCTTGCTTAGGTTTCCCAACACACTCGTCGGGCACCAAGGGTAGTATTAGTCCCCATGTACCCCCTATATATACATATTGCATAAAGAGCTTGGTGACAGGAACAGACACTGATTTCCCCGAGGATGCATAATTCCCAACACCATGCCTTGTCCACTCATTATATGCTTCTGGGCACCATGTGGTGGTAGTCCCCCATGGCCTATCATCACTCATTATACGACAAGGGCAACTTTTTAGGTTGACTTGGAACTTTTTTTTCGCCAAGTCACAAAATGTCTGAATTTTTACCAAGTGTCGGGGAGCCAGCCTCTCGTCTGTATGCATGGAAGGAAAAATGAGGGGGCTTGTTTTGGGGGGGAGGGACGAATCTGAGCGACGCAGGGCTGAATCTCAGTGGATCGTGGCAGCAAGGCCACTCTGCCACTTACAATACCCCGTCGCGTATTTAAGTCGTCTGCAAAGGATTCTACCCGCCGCTTGATGGGACACAGGCTTAGCCAACGACACGTGCCTTTGGGGGCCGCGAGGCCCCTCTGCTGGTCGTGGCGGGCGGCGGGCACACGCGTCGCTTACAGCCGGATTCGACTTCGAGGCGTTCGGTCATAATCTACGGCTGCAATAGCCGGCGCCCGCGGCTTTTTCAACCAAGCGCGATGACCAATTGTGCGAATCAACGGTTCCTCTCGTACTAGGTTGGTTACTATTGCGGCTGCTTTGTCATCGGTAGGGTAAAACTAATTTTGTCTCACGACGGTCTAAACCCTGACTCACGTTCCCTATTGGTGGGGTGACAATCCAACACTTGGTGAATTCTGCTTCACAATGATAGGAAGAACCCCGACATCGAAGGATCAAAGCAACGTCGCTATGAACGCTTGGCTGCCACAAGCCGAGTTATCACTGTGGTAACTTTCGACACCTCTAGCTTCAAATTTCCGAAGGTCTAAAGGATCGTTAGGCCACGCTTTCACGGTTCGTATTCG
>NW_027629741.1:27500-29335 GCF_051521515.1 Lactuca serriola | reverse complement strand
ACAGTCAGGATACCTATGGGAACAAGGCATCTTGCCACACACATGCCCATCCATGAACGGCCAAGGAAGGCTGAGCCCCTTGCACACCTGTGCCCATGAACGACCAAGGGAACAAGGCACCTTGCCCCACACATGCCCATCCATGAACGACCAAGGGAAGAATGCATGTGAGGCTGGCAAGGCTAGGGTCATGGCAAGCCACACAGTCGGGATACCTATGGGAACAAGGCATCTTGCCACACGGCACGCCCATGAACGACGAGGGAACGAGGCACCTTGCACACACGTGCCCATGAACGACCAAGGGGAACGAGGCACCTTGCCACACACATGCCCGTCCATGAACGACCAAGGGAACAAGGAGCGCCTTGCCCTGTGTTGTCTCCGCGTGAACGACCAAGGGAACGAGGCCCTTGCCGCTGCACATGCCCATCCATGAACGACAGTAGGCAAGGGCCCCTTGCCACACACATGGCCGTGAACGACCAAGGAAGCTGGGCCTGCACGCACATGGCCATCCATGAACGACCAAGGGAACATGGGTAGTTCCACTGGCCATGAACGACGAGGGAACAAGACTTCTTCCCAAACGGACACCCATGAACGACCAAGTGAACAAGGCTTGCTCCCTTTGACCCACCGCTGAACGACCAAGGGAACAAGTCTCGCCCCCACCACAAACACTCTTGAACGGCCATGGCCGAGACGTCTTGCCACACACATGCCCTTGAACGAACCAATCCCGTCGCCATTCGTTCTAAGGAACAAGGGGCCTTGACAAACCATGAGCGATTTACAAGCAAGTCAAACGATGAAGGGAGCAAAGTGTTGTAACCGAATCCGTTTAAGTGTTGTAGTTCCTACTTACTACATAGTCACCAGGCGAACTGCTCGTGCTCTTTCGGGTTCATCCAAGCGACTAATGAATAGCTAGAAGCCTTATCTGCCTGCCTATCAGTAGGTGCCTATCAGTAGGCGACAGAGACAAAAACCCGAACACGATATATTTCCATTTCAAGGTCTATGTTCACAATGACCCACGCAAAGTTTCAATGACATTCCAACTTCATTTGAGCTGCATATCAACAAGTAGGGAACCGAACGCTTCAAGGCATGGCCAGGGATAGGTCACGGACATTTATGCCCCAAACATGACATTTTTTTATTTCAACGCCTTTCATTTATAATAAAAAGCATCCCTACAAAATTTCGTGTGAATCCGAATTAATTCGAGCGAGTTATGGACGATTTCGCAAAATTATGCATCCCTGGGCAAATCAATGTCTGTTCCTGTCACCAAGCTCTTTGTGCAATATGTATATATAGGGGGTACCAGGGGACTGCTCCCCATCGGCGCCCTGGGGGGTGTTCAGCGCCCAGAGCTGTCGAGGCTGGCACGCTCGAGGCCATGGCCAAGGCGCCCGGTCTTCACGAAAACGAGGCCATCAACGCCCCCATAGACGCCCCACTCGCGTGTCCCCTCGCCCCGACGTCGTGTGTGTCCAAAAATTATGCATCATCAGGGAAATCCATGTCCGTTCCTGTCACCAAGCTCTTTGTGCAATATGTATATATAGGGGGTACCATGGGGTCTCATTCGCATGGGTGCCCGACTTGGGCGATGGGCAGCTCAGAGTCATGAGGCTGTATCGAGCACCAACAAGGCAAGCCAAGCCAAGCCCCACGACCCATGAAAGAGGCCAACACCCCCAACACGCTGCCTTGATTTCTCGAACGATGGCCTGAGAAATAGCCCCGTTGCCTTGATTTTCCTCGACGCCGTGCGCATGAACTAGCCCCGTTGCCTTGATTTTCCTCGACGCCGTGCGCACAAA
>NW_027629740.1:0-29761 GCF_051521515.1 Lactuca serriola | reverse complement strand
AGCCTGACTGAGAGTAGAAATTATCCCTATCAGTTTGAAAGCTAGCATCACTATATCCTTCCACTCTCAAGTCATCACTGCCTCCGAGGGTAAGGACCCAGTCCTTAGTCCTCCGCAAATACTTGAGAATGTTCTTTACCGCTGTCCAGTGTGCCTTGCCAGGGTTCCCTTGATATCTACTGACCATGCTCAAAGCAAAGGCTATATCAGGGTGAGTACAAGTCATAGCATACATGATCGAGCCCACAACGGAAGCATATGGTATCTGACTTATTTCAGCTATCTTGGCCTCTGTACTCGGACTCTGAGTCTTACTTAGCTTGGCATTACTCTGGATTGGTAATTCTCCTTTCTTGGAATCTTGCATATTGAACCTCTTCAGTACCTTATCCACATAAGTACATTGACTAATTCCAATTAGTCTCTTACTGCTATCTCTCAATATCCTTATCCCTAGGATATAGGTAGCTTCCCCAAGGTCTTTCATAGCAAAACACTTCCCAAGCCAGGCCTTAACCTCCTGCAAAGTTGGGATGTCGTTTCCTATGCGAAGTATGTCATCCACATACAACACCAAGAAGCTAACTATGCTCCCACTAGCCCTGACATACACACAAGACTCATCCTCACTCCTAGAAAAGCCAAACTCTTTGACTTTCTCATCAAAGCAAAGATTCCACCTGCGAGATGCTTGTTTCAATCCATAAATGGATTTTTCAAGCTTACACACTCTATTAGGGTATTTTGGATCGACAAAACCCTCTGGCTGAGCCATGGAAACATCCTCAGCCAACTTCCCATTAAGGAAAGCGGTTTTGACATCCATTTGCCATATTTCATAGTCATGAAATGCAGCTATGGCTAACAACACTCTAATAGACTTAATCTTAGCTACTGGTGAGAAGGTCTCATCATAGTCAACTCCCGGAGTTTGAGTAAAGCCCTTCGCAACCAGTCGTGCTTTATAAGTGTGTACTTTCCCATCCATGTCGGTCTTCTTCTTGAAGATCCATTTGCACCCAACTGTCTTACGACCTGGTACATTGTCAACCAAGTTCCAAACTTGATTGTCATACATGGACTGAATCTCGTTGTCCATAGCCTCCTTCCATTTCGCAGACTCAGGGCCTGCCATGGCTTCCTTATAATTATTAGGTTCATCCAAATTTATCAGTGTACTATCACTGATAAATGTATCACCTTCAGTGGTGATGTGATAACCATAATAAAATTCAGGTGTGTTCCTTACCCTAGCGGAACGTCTTGGAGGTACAGACTCATCTATCGGCTCAACAGGAGTTTCCTCCTCAGGTTGGATGATAGCATTTGAGGTTCCTTCACCACTTGACTCTTGAAGCTCTTCAAGGTCAATTTGCCTCCCACTGTCCCCTTGGCTTATGAATTCTCTCTCACGAAAGACTCCTCATCTTGCTACAAAGACCACATTGTCACTGGGTCTGTAGAAGAGGTAACCAAAGGATCTCTGTGGGTAGCCGATGAAAATACACCTCTTGCTTCGAGGTTCAAGCTTTTCATGAGTCTCACGCCTCACAAAAGCTTCACAACCCCAAATCTTGATATGGTCCAAATTGGGCACTTTCCCAGTCCACATCTCGTGAGGTGTTTTGGCAACCTTTTTAGTAGGGACTAGATTAAGGATATGGGCGGCAGTCTCTAAGGCATACCCCCAGAAAGAGATTGATAACGAAGCTCGACTCATCATGGAACGAACCATATCCAACAAGGTTCTATTGCGCCTCTCAGCCACACCATTCAACTGTGGTGTCCTGGGAGGTGTCAATTGTGAGACAATCCCACATTCCTTAAGATAGTTAAGGAACTCAATGCTAAGATACTCTCCTCCCCGATCAGATCGGAGCATCTTGATGTTCCTGCCCAATTGATTCTCAACTTCCTGCTTAAACTCTTTGAACTTTTCAAAGGTTTCTGACTTATGCTTGATTAAGTAAATATATCCATATCTACTGTAATCATCAGTAAAAGTCACGTAATAACGATTAGCATCCCTTGTAGCAACTCTGAAGGGCCCGCACACATCCATGTGTACAAGGTCCAACAAACCTTCACCCCTATCACAAGTACCTGTGAAGGGTGACTTTGTCATTTTTCCAAGTAAACAAGACTCGCAACTATCATCTGACTTGAGGTCAAATGATTCCAAAACTCCAGCCTTTTGGAGTTGGCCTATGCGCTTCTTGTTAACATGTCCAAGACGACAATGCCACAAGGATGCTTTGTCCAAGCTATCAGAAGAATCAATATACAACACATTATTTCCTAGATTGTCTACAACATTCACGGCTTCATATACACCATCACAAGGTATTGCTTTAAAGTAAAATACATCATTGTAATAAACATTAATAGCACCATTTTTATTATCAAATGAAAATGTAAAACCTTGTTTGTACAAGCCATGAAAACAAATAATATTTCTCGCCATTTCGGGCGAGTAACAACACTTATTCAAATCTAACATTAACCCATTATTAAGCAATAAATAATAAACTCCTATCTTGGTAACAGGTGATGCTTTCCTTTTGCCCATGACTAAGTTTATCTTCCCGTGCTCCACTTGCTCACTTCTTCTTAGTGCCTACACATCAGTACAAATGTGAATACCACACCCTGTATCAAGCACCCAAGAATTAGCATTAGATGAGTTGTTAGACAATATTGTGTAAATACCTGCATGGGTGGGTTTAACCTTACCATCCTTTACATCTTGCAGATATTTGGCGCAGCTTCGCTTGAAGTGTCCCTTATCTTGGCAATAGAAGCACTGTGCTTCCTTTGGGTTCGAAGAAGGAGTAATGGGACCTTTCTTTGTCCCACTTGAAGCGGAACCATCAAGAGTCTTACCCTTGGTACCCTTTGAAGGGCTTTTCCTCTTCTTTCCCTTCCCTAGCCCAATTGCAAGAACAGGGGCTGTTAAAGGAGTAGAAGTAGCAACCGCTTTACCCTTAAGGCCATTTTCAGTTGTCCTTAAGAGTCCTTGAAGTTTGCTAAGTGTGACTTCCTCCTTATTCATATGATAAGTCATACGAAACTGATCATAACTTGGAGGTAAGGAATGGAGAATGATGTCAATCGCCAATTCCTCAGGGAAGTCAACATTGAGCTTTAGCAACCGGTCAACGAACCTCTGCATCTTCTGCAAGTGACCGGTGATGGGTTCACATCCTTCATCCTTGCGGTTATCATGGAGGAAATGATTTCATACCTCTCTTGACGCGCGCTCTGATGGTACCTTTCCATCAGATCTAGGTGCATCTCATAGGGGTAGAAATCTTCATAAGATTTTTGGAGTTCCGGAGTCATTGTGGCCATCGTGATGCAGGACACCTTGGTGGCATCCTTTTCATGTGCAATGAACTCCGCAAGCTCTTCTTGAGTAGCAGTGGCTTCATTAACAACCTTAAGCTCCCTGTCAAGGACATATTCTTTGTCCTCATAGCGGGTAATCATTCTGATGTTTCTGATCCACTCATTAAAGTTGGATCCATCAAAGATGACCTTACCACACAAGTTCATTAGGGAAAAGGAGCCTGTAAGGTTTGAGCCAGCAGCGTTATTGGAAGACATCTGGAATAAAAGGAAGATAAGTTCCATTAGATTAAGAATCCTTAATAAGTCACCCAAATGAAATATTAAGGCTAGGATCCAACAAACTATTTATAGGTGGAAGAGGGATGCCGTAATCCACACTATAAAATATTTGAAGGTAGGTAAATGACGATTTACCAATTTCCACCATAAGATGAAATATTTTATTATTAGGTTTTATTGGTTTTGAAACTCCTAGATCTTTTGAGATACATTGAACTTTTCAATGGCATGTTTGAATCTCGAATGTGCCCTCTGAAGTTTGTGACTGGGATGTCGAGGATCACAAACAAGATGTGAATAACCATACAAATTGACTTGGTACCCTTAACAATATTACCTAATCGATGTGCCGGTTAACCACACACGCTCCACCGATCTATAATAAAGTCAAGTTACCCTTTGCCACTCTTACTAGTCCATGTTAGTGTGTCGGTTAACCACACACGCTCCACTAACGACTTGGTAAGGCACAAAGTGTAATTTTATGGGCTAGCACCAAATTCACATTTTCCTAAAGTAACTAAGATTGGGAATTTATAATGTATAGTTACTTTATAATTCATTATACTTTTAATGAGAATTTAAAGTCATATCCTACCCGTTCGGCTAACGACCCTCCACCGATCAAGGAAGCGGTGGGTGAGAGTGGACACCCATTAAGTCACCATTTTATAGGCAACAACCTTATACCCCCCTTATAGACCGGCTTCGTGAATGAGGCCTACTAACGGTAAGAATGACATATTCTTATACATATCTATATAATAAAATTATAATAATAGTATAAGTGTTGATTTTTAAACTTTTTAAAAATCTAAGGTTTAATTTGGAATTAAAGTATTAGAGTGTAAGACTTTTCAAATTCCAAAACTTGAGGGCAAGAATTGAAACTATTCCAAGTCTCTTCAATTTTGTAACTTATGAGTTTTAATGGTTCATAAAAATGAAGACTCTTCATTTTATGAAACCTCTTTAGTTCTTCAAACACAAATTAAAGAAGTGACCTTTGGTTATCCATAACTTGAGGACAAGTTATGGACACCATCAATACAATTAAGATCAAGAATTAAACACACATAGTGGTTACACATAATTCCTATGATCTTCTAAAAACTCATAAGAACACAAATTCATGTCAAACAATTTCAAGAAATCATATGAACATATATAATACTTTGAAATTGTTAAAAGTCATGTAAAATGGATTAACATAATCATTATCATTTTGAAAAACAGATTTGGATAATGATTCTAATCCATTTCCAGCAACAAAACACGAAAAGACTGCCCAGCACGCACCTACTCGTCGAGTGCATGATCCTACTCGACGAGTAGGATGAATTTGAACATGGAATCGGCGAGTCCTCCCCATGAAATCGGCGAGTCCAGTCGACAGTGAGCATAATTTTTGATTTTCAAGCAGTTTTGCATCAAGTATACAGAAAACAATCCTAGGCTCTGATACCACTGATGGGTTTTGAGCATTCTAACACTTCCTAAGTGTACATGCAACCCTAATAACCTTGAATCTATGTTTTCTCTATATACATGCAAATTTCTTTTTCAAGGTTATTTTCTAACTACCATGGCATGGGAATATATAAAACATAAGAACTAGTAGAAATACATACCTTGTTGTTGCTTGGATTCTTTTGAGACTTTGTGAGCCTAGCACCCCAAATGTTGTGCCTCAAATGCTTCACACAACACCACAAAACTTGGAATAACTTGAGAGAATACTTCTAGCACTCAAAATCGGTTATGCCCTCTCTAGTAACCTTACTAGGTCTGATTTCACTAGCCAAAGGGTTCCTTTTATAGTGGTGTCACAATTAGGGTTTCATTAAGAAGACCCATAATTGTCATGACTCTTCATTTCTCATGACCCATGGGTTTGTAACTCCCATGGACTATCCATGGAGCTCCAAATGGTTACATCCATAACCCATAAACCATGGATCATTAATCCACCATAAAACAATTGATGATTGTCATAATCAACCCTTATATATTTAATTAGTCTCACTTTGGTCACCAAATTAATACTAGATTAATACTTGATCAATAATAATTAAATAACACTATTATTACTATATTAGAACTTATAATATATTAATAATCATAAGTGCCATATTCTCTCATTTAGTCTATCCAAGTATTGCAATGCCATGCAACCCAAATGGACCATGCCGGGTCGGGTCAAGTACATACCAAATAAAGTTATGGACTTAGACACTATATCCAACAGTCTCCCACTTGGATAAGTCTAATAACTATATTTGCAAATATTACTTCAAAATCCGACTAGCAATCGTAGCTCTTTCAAAGTCTCTCGGAACTGAGATGATGATGATACGCCATTTAAGATAAGTGATCATATAATCCTCTGCTCTCATGATATCAACCGGACAAACACATGGAACATGGTCTTACTTATTGTCCAACATTTGTTTCTCGATCTCCGATTTGTTTCGACATAGAACTAAATTGAACACATCAATTAGGTTCTGACCGGGCCCGGTACATAGGTCAAAACCAAATCATAGAGGGGCCCAGATATCGCTTCTATTTCTAGAAGGAACAGATAAACTTCGACTGATATGCTTGTACTAACTACTCGTTGAATTACTCACAAAGGCACGTTTTATAACATCGAGTTACCAATGCGTTTTCGTACAATCAATGAATAACCAACTCATAGTCAACAACTCATATCTCTAGGTTTGAAGATTTATATGATATTACCGTCTCACGAGCACTCGAGATAAATTCCATGAAGTGATGCAAGTGAGCATGGGTTGAATCCAATACTCAGCCCTTATGAGTACTCATGAATGTTGTAGCAACCATTGCATTGTCTAAAGCACTTCAGACAAATCATACAAGCAAAATTCATGACAGTCTTGAATCAATACTTACTTCCAAAGTTTGACCGACTGTGGATGGTTTGACTAATATGATATATACCATAACATAATTATTCTGGAAGTAAAAACATGCAAAATTTGAAACATAGTAAACAATCAACACAAGATAGTAACCCCTTACTCATAAATAAATAACAACTTTTATTTATCATCAAATGTTACATTTTACAAGTCTCAGGAATCTAATTATTGAAACTAATATCATCCTTCAGCCCAATGCGCCTTGCATGTTGTAAATGCTTAACCCTGCTCAGTCCCTTCGTGAGGGGATCTGCCGGGTTCCCATCTGATGATACCCTCTTTGCCACGAGGAGCCCTTCTTCTATTCTATGTCTGATGAAATGGTATTTTCTGTCAATGTGCCTAGATCTCTCGTGATCTCTTGGTTCTTTCGCTAAAGCAACCGCACTTTCACTGTCACAGAAAATTTCCATTGGCTCCTTTATAGCTGGTACAACTCCCAGGTCTCCGATGAAGTTCTTCAGCCATATCGCCTCTTTTGCTGCCTCGCTTGCTGCTATGTACTCTGATTCATAAGTCGAATCAGCTACTGTCTCCTGCTTGGAACTTTTCCAAGTAATTGCTCCTCCATTTAGGATAAAGACCCAGCCTGACTGAGAGTAGAAATTATCCCTATCAGTTTGAAAGCTAGCATCACTATATCCTTCCACTCTCAAGTCATCACTGCCTCCGAGGGTAAGGACCCAGTCCTTAGTCCTCCGCAAATACTTGAGAATGTTCTTTACCGCTGTCCAGTGTGCCTTGCCAGGGTTCCCTTGATATCTACTGACCATGCTCAAAGCAAAGGCTATATCAGGGTGAGTACAAGTCATAGCATACATGATCGAGCCCACAACGGAAGCATATGGTATCTGACTTATTTCAGCTATCTTGGCCTCTGTACTCGGACTCTGAGTCTTACTTAGCTTGGCATTACTCTGGATTGGTAATTCTCCTTTCTTGGAATCTTGCATATTGAACCTCTTCAGTACCTTATCCACATAAGTACATTGACTAATTCCAATTAGTCTCTTACTGCTATCTCTCAATATCCTTATCCCTAGGATATAGGTAGCTTCCCCAAGGTCTTTCATAGCAAAACACTTCCCAAGCCAGGCCTTAACCTCCTGCAAAGTTGGGATGTCGTTTCCTATGCGAAGTATGTCATCCACATACAACACCAAGAAGCTAACTATGCTCCCACTAGCCCTGACATACACACAAGACTCATCCTCACTCCTAGAAAAGCCAAACTCTTTGACTTTCTCATCAAAGCAAAGATTCCACCTGCGAGATGCTTGTTTCAATCCATAAATGGATTTTTCAAGCTTACACACTCTATTAGGGTATTTTGGATCGACAAAACCCTCTGGCTGAGCCATGGAAACATCCTCAGCCAACTTCCCATTAAGGAAAGCGGTTTTGACATCCATTTGCCATATTTCATAGTCATGAAATGCAGCTATGGCTAACAACACTCTAATAGACTTAATCTTAGCTACTGGTGAGAAGGTCTCATCATAGTCAACTCCCGGAGTTTGAGTAAAGCCCTTCGCAACCAGTCGTGCTTTATAAGTGTGTACTTTCCCATCCATGTCGGTCTTCTTCTTGAAGATCCATTTGCACCCAACTGTCTTACGACCTGGTACATTGTCAACCAAGTTCCAAACTTGATTGTCATACATGGACTGAATCTCGTTGTCCATAGCCTCCTTCCATTTCGCAGACTCAGGGCCTGCCATGGCTTCCTTATAATTATTAGGTTCATCCAAATTTATCAGTGTACTATCACTGATAAATGTATCACCTTCAGTGGTGATGTGATAACCATAATAAAATTCAGGTGTGTTCCTTACCCTAGCGGAACGTCTTGGAGGTACAGACTCATCTATCGGCTCAACAGGAGTTTCCTCCTCAGGTTGGATGATAGCATTTGAGGTTCCTTCACCACTTGACTCTTGAAGCTCTTCAAGGTCAATTTGCCTCCCACTGTCCCCTTGGCTTATGAATTCTCTCTCACGAAAGACTCCTCATCTTGCTACAAAGACCACATTGTCACTGGGTCTGTAGAAGAGGTAACCAAAGGATCTCTGTGGGTAGCCGATGAAAATACACCTCTTGCTTCGAGGTTCAAGCTTTTCATGAGTCTCACGCCTCACAAAAGCTTCACAACCCCAAATCTTGATATGGTCCAAATTGGGCACTTTCCCAGTCCACATCTCGTGAGGTGTTTTGGCAACCTTTTTAGTAGGGACTAGATTAAGGATATGGGCGGCAGTCTCTAAGGCATACCCCCAGAAAGAGATTGATAACGAAGCTCGACTCATCATGGAACGAACCATATCCAACAAGGTTCTATTGCGCCTCTCAGCCACACCATTCAACTGTGGTGTCCTGGGAGGTGTCAATTGTGAGACAATCCCACATTCCTTAAGATAGTTAAGGAACTCAATGCTAAGATACTCTCCTCCCCGATCAGATCGGAGCATCTTGATGTTCCTGCCCAATTGATTCTCAACTTCCTGCTTAAACTCTTTGAACTTTTCAAAGGTTTCTGACTTATGCTTGATTAAGTAAATATATCCATATCTACTGTAATCATCAGTAAAAGTCACGTAATAACGATTAGCATCCCTTGTAGCAACTCTGAAGGGCCCGCACACATCCATGTGTACAAGGTCCAACAAACCTTCACCCCTATCACAAGTACCTGTGAAGGGTGACTTTGTCATTTTTCCAAGTAAACAAGACTCGCAACTATCATCTGACTTGAGGTCAAATGATTCCAAAACTCCAGCCTTTTGGAGTTGGCCTATGCGCTTCTTGTTAACATGTCCAAGACGACAATGCCACAAGGATGCTTTGTCCAAGCTATCAGAAGAATCAATATACAACACATTATTTCCTAGATTGTCTACAACATTCACGGCTTCATATACACCATCACAAGGTATTGCTTTAAAGTAAAATACATCATTGTAATAAACATTAATAGCACCATTTTTATTATCAAATGAAAATGTAAAACCTTGTTTGTACAAGCCATGAAAACAAATAATATTTCTCGCCATTTCGGGCGAGTAACAA
Source organism: Lactuca serriola (assembly GCF_051521515.1). Lineage (NCBI taxonomy): Eukaryota > Viridiplantae > Streptophyta > Magnoliopsida > Asterales > Asteraceae > Lactuca > Lactuca serriola. The sequence goes on along the minus strand of NW_027629740.1, from coordinate 20,117 downwards.
CACTTATTCAAATCTAACATTAACCCATTATTAAGCAATAAATAATAAACTCCTATCTTGGTAACAGGTGATGCTTTCCTTTTGCCCATGACTAAGTTTATCTTCCCGTGCTCCACTTGCTCACTTCTTCTTAGTGCCTACACATCAGTACAAATGTGAATACCACACCCTGTATCAAGCACCCAAGAATTAGCATTAGATGAGTTGTTAGACAATATTGTGTAAATACCTGCATGGGTGGGTTTAACCTTACCATCCTTTACATCTTGCAGATATTTGGCGCAGCTTCGCTTGAAGTGTCCCTTATCTTGGCAATAGAAGCACTGTGCTTCCTTTGGGTTCGAAGAAGGAGTAATGGGACCTTTCTTTGTCCCACTTGAAGCGGAACCATCAAGAGTCTTACCCTTGGTACCCTTTGAAGGGCTTTTCCTCTTCTTTCCCTTCCCTAGCCCAATTGCAAGAACAGGGGCTGTTAAAGGAGTAGAAGTAGCAACCGCTTTACCCTTAAGGCCATTTTCAGTTGTCCTTAAGAGTCCTTGAAGTTTGCTAAGTGTGACTTCCTCCTTATTCATATGATAAGTCATACGAAACTGATCATAACTTGGAGGTAAGGAATGGAGAATGATGTCAATCGCCAATTCCTCAGGGAAGTCAACATTGAGCTTTAGCAACCGGTCAACGAACCTCTGCATCTTCTGCAAGTGACCGGTGATGGGTTCACATCCTTCATCCTTGCGGTTATCATGGAGGAAATGATTTCATACCTCTCTTGACGCGCGCTCTGATGGTACCTTTCCATCAGATCTAGGTGCATCTCATAGGGGTAGAAATCTTCATAAGATTTTTGGAGTTCCGGAGTCATTGTGGCCATCGTGATGCAGGACACCTTGGTGGCATCCTTTTCATGTGCAATGAACTCCGCAAGCTCTTCTTGAGTAGCAGTGGCTTCATTAACAACCTTAAGCTCCCTGTCAAGGACATATTCTTTGTCCTCATAGCGGGTAATCATTCTGATGTTTCTGATCCACTCATTAAAGTTGGATCCATCAAAGATGACCTTACCACACAAGTTCATTAGGGAAAAGGAGCCTGTAAGGTTTGAGCCAGCAGCGTTATTGGAAGACATCTGGAATAAAAGGAAGATAAGTTCCATTAGATTAAGAATCCTTAATAAGTCACCCAAATGAAATATTAAGGCTAGGATCCAACAAACTATTTATAGGTGGAAGAGGGATGCCGTAATCCACACTATAAAATATTTGAAGGTAGGTAAATGACGATTTACCAATTTCCACCATAAGATGAAATATTTTATTATTAGGTTTTATTGGTTTTGAAACTCCTAGATCTTTTGAGATACATTGAACTTTTCAATGGCATGTTTGAATCTCGAATGTGCCCTCTGAAGTTTGTGACTGGGATGTCGAGGATCACAAACAAGATGTGAATAACCATACAAATTGACTTGGTACCCTTAACAATATTACCTAATCGATGTGCCGGTTAACCACACACGCTCCACCGATCTATAATAAAGTCAAGTTACCCTTTGCCACTCTTACTAGTCCATGTTAGTGTGTCGGTTAACCACACACGCTCCACTAACGACTTGGTAAGGCACAAAGTGTAATTTTATGGGCTAGCACCAAATTCACATTTTCCTAAAGTAACTAAGATTGGGAATTTATAATGTATAGTTACTTTATAATTCATTATACTTTTAATGAGAATTTAAAGTCATATCCTACCCGTTCGGCTAACGACCCTCCACCGATCAAGGAAGCGGTGGGTGAGAGTGGACACCCATTAAGTCACCATTTTATAGGCAACAACCTTATACCCCCCTTATAGACCGGCTTCGTGAATGAGGCCTACTAACGGTAAGAATGACATATTCTTATACATATCTATATAATAAAATTATAATAATAGTATAAGTGTTGATTTTTAAACTTTTTAAAAATCTAAGGTTTAATTTGGAATTAAAGTATTAGAGTGTAAGACTTTTCAAATTCCAAAACTTGAGGGCAAGAATTGAAACTATTCCAAGTCTCTTCAATTTTGTAACTTATGAGTTTTAATGGTTCATAAAAATGAAGACTCTTCATTTTATGAAACCTCTTTAGTTCTTCAAACACAAATTAAAGAAGTGACCTTTGGTTATCCATAACTTGAGGACAAGTTATGGACACCATCAATACAATTAAGATCAAGAATTAAACACACATAGTGGTTACACATAATTCCTATGATCTTCTAAAAACTCATAAGAACACAAATTCATGTCAAACAATTTCAAGAAATCATATGAACATATATAATACTTTGAAATTGTTAAAAGTCATGTAAAATGGATTAACATAATCATTATCATTTTGAAAAACAGATTTGGATAATGATTCTAATCCATTTCCAGCAACAAAACACGAAAAGACTGCCCAGCACGCACCTACTCGTCGAGTGCATGATCCTACTCGACGAGTAGGATGAATTTGAACATGGAATCGGCGAGTCCTCCCCATGAAATCGGCGAGTCCAGTCGACAGTGAGCATAATTTTTGATTTTCAAGCAGTTTTGCATCAAGTATACAGAAAACAATCCTAGGCTCTGATACCACTGATGGGTTTTGAGCATTCTAACACTTCCTAAGTGTACATGCAACCCTAATAACCTTGAATCTATGTTTTCTCTATATACATGCAAATTTCTTTTTCAAGGTTATTTTCTAACTACCATGGCATGGGAATATATAAAACATAAGAACTAGTAGAAATACATACCTTGTTGTTGCTTGGATTCTTTTGAGACTTTGTGAGCCTAGCACCCCAAATGTTGTGCCTCAAATGCTTCACACAACACCACAAAACTTGGAATAACTTGAGAGAATACTTCTAGCACTCAAAATCGGTTATGCCCTCTCTAGTAACCTTACTAGGTCTGATTTCACTAGCCAAAGGGTTCCTTTTATAGTGGTGTCACAATTAGGGTTTCATTAAGAAGACCCATAATTGTCATGACTCTTCATTTCTCATGACCCATGGGTTTGTAACTCCCATGGACTATCCATGGAGCTCCAAATGGTTACATCCATAACCCATAAACCATGGATCATTAATCCACCATAAAACAATTGATGATTGTCATAATCAACCCTTATATATTTAATTAGTCTCACTTTGGTCACCAAATTAATACTAGATTAATACTTGATCAATAATAATTAAATAACACTATTATTACTATATTAGAACTTATAATATATTAATAATCATAAGTGCCATATTCTCTCATTTAGTCTATCCAAGTATTGCAATGCCATGCAACCCAAATGGACCATGCCGGGTCGGGTCAAGTACATACCAAATAAAGTTATGGACTTAGACACTATATCCAACAGTCTCCCACTTGGATAAGTCTAATAACTATATTTGCAAATATTACTTCAAAATCCGACTAGCAATCGTAGCTCTTTCAAAGTCTCTCGGAACTGAGATGATGATGATACGCCATTTAAGATAAGTGATCATATAATCCTCTGCTCTCATGATATCAACCGGACAAACACATGGAACATGGTCTTACTTATTGTCCAACATTTGTTTCTCGATCTCCGATTTGTTTCGACATAGAACTAAATTGAACACATCAATTAGGTTCTGACCGGGCCCGGTACATAGGTCAAAACCAAATCATAGAGGGGCCCAGATATCGCTTCTATTTCTAGAAGGAACAGATAAACTTCGACTGATATGCTTGTACTAACTACTCGTTGAATTACTCACAAAGGCACGTTTTATAACATCGAGTTACCAATGCGTTTTCGTACAATCAATGAATAACCAACTCATAGTCAACAACTCATATCTCTAGGTTTGAAGATTTATATGATATTACCGTCTCACGAGCACTCGAGATAAATTCCATGAAGTGATGCAAGTGAGCATGGGTTGAATCCAATACTCAGCCCTTATGAGTACTCATGAATGTTGTAGCAACCATTGCATTGTCTAAAGCACTTCAGACAAATCATACAAGCAAAATTCATGACAGTCTTGAATCAATACTTACTTCCAAAGTTTGACCGACTGTGGATGGTTTGACTAATATGATATATACCATAACATAATTATTCTGGAAGTAAAAACATGCAAAATTTGAAACATAGTAAACAATCAACACAAGATAGTAACACCTTACTCATAAATAAATAACAACTTTTATTTATCATCAAATGTCAATTACATTTTACAAGTCTCAGGAATCTAATTATTGAAACTAATATCATCCTTCAGCCCAATGCGCCTTGCATGTTGTAAATGCTTAACCCTGCTCAGTCCCTTCGTGAGGGGATCTGCCGGGTTCTCATCTGATGATACCCTCTTTGCCACGAGAAGTCCTTCTTCTATTCTATGTCTGATGAAATGGTATTTTCTGTCAATGTGCCTAGATCTCTCGTGATCTCTTGGTTCTTTCGCCAAAGCAACCGCACTTTCACTGTCACATAAAATTTTCATTGGCTCCTTTATAGCTGGTACAACTCCAAGGTCTCCGATGAAGTTCTTCAGCCATATCGCCTCTTTTGCTGCATCGCTTGCTGCTATGTACTCTGATTCACAAGTCGAATCAGCTACTGTCTCCTGCTTGGAACTTTTCCAAGTAATTGCTCCTCCATTTAGGATAAAGACCCAGCCTGACTGAGAGCGGAAATTATCCCTATCAGTTTGAAAGCTAGCATCACTATATCCTTCCACTCTCAAGTCATCACTGCCTCCGAGGGTAAGGACCCAGTCCTTAGTCCTCAGCAAATACTTGAGAATGTTCTTTACCGCTGTCCAGTGTGCCTTGCCAGGGTTCCCTTGATATCTACTGACCATGCTTAAAGCAAAGGCTATATCAGGGTGAGTACAAGTCATAGCATACATGATCGAGCCCACAACGGAAGCATATGGTATCTGACTCATTTCAACTATCTTGGCCTCTGTACTCGGACTCCGAGTCTTACTTAGCTTGGCATTACTCTGGATTGGTAATTCTCCTTTCTTGGAATCTTGCATATTGAACCTCTTCAGTACCTTATCCACATAAGTACATTGACTAATTCCAATTAGTCTCTTACTGCTATCTCTCAATATCCTTATCCCTAGGATATAGGTAGCATCCCCAAGGTCTTTCATAGCAAAACACTTACCAAGCCAGGCCTTAACCTCCTGCAAAGTTGGGATGTCGTTTCCTATGCGAAGTATGTCATCCACATACAACACCAAGAAGCTAACTATGCTCCCACTAGCCCTGACATACACACAAGACTCATCCTCACTCCTAGAAAAGCCAAACTCTTTGACTTTCTCATCAAAGCAAAGATTCCACCTGCGAGATGCTTGTTTCAATCCATAAATGGATTTTTCAAGCTTACACACTCTATTAGGGTATTTTGGATCGACAAAACCCTCTGGCTGAGCCATGGAAAAATCCTCAGCCAACTTCCCATTAAGGAAAGCGGTTTTGACATCCATTTGCCATATTTCATAGTCATGAAATGCAGCTATGGCTAACAACACTCTAATAGACTTAATCTTAGCTACTGGTGAGAAGGTCTCATCATAGTCAACTCCCGGAGTTTGAGTAAAGCCCTTCGCAACCAGTCGTGCTTTATAAGTGTGTACTTTCCCATCCATGTCGGTCTTCTTCTTGAAGATCCATTTGCACCCAACTGTCTTACGACCTGGTACATTGTCAACCAAGTTCCAAACTTGATTGTCATACATGGACTGAATCTCGTTGTCCATAGCCTCCTTCCATTTCGCAGACTCAGGGCCTGCCATGGCTTCCTTATAATTATTAGGTTCATCCAAATTTATCAGTGTACTATCACTGATAAATGTATCACCTTCAGTGGTGATGTGATAACCATAATAAAATTCAGGTGTGTTCCTTACCCTAGTGGAACGTCTTGGAGGTACAGACTCATCTATCGGCTCAACAGGAGTTTCCTCCTCAGGTTGGCTGATAGCATTTGAGGTTCCTTCACCACTTGACTCTTGAAGCTCTTCAAGGTCAATTTGCCTCCCACTGTCCCCTTGGCTTATGAATTCTCTCTCACGAAAGACTCCTCTTCTTGCTACAAAGACCACATTGTCACTGGGTCTGTAGAAGAGGTAACCAAAGGATCTCTGTGGGTAGCCGATGAAAATACACCTCTCGCTTCGAGGTTCAAGCTTGTCATGAGTCTCACGCCTCACAAAAGCTTCACAACCCCAAATCTTGATATGGTCCAAATTGGGCACTTTCCCAGTCCACATCTCGTGAGGTGTTTTGGCAACCTTTTTAGTAGGGACTAGATTAAGGATATGGGCGGCAGTCTCTAAGGCATACCCCCAGAAAGAGATTGGTAACGAAGCTCGACTCATCATGGAACGAACCATATCCAACAAGGTTCTATTGCGCCTCTCAGCCACACCATTCAACTGTGGTGTCCTGGGAGGTGTCAATTGTGAGACAATCCCACATTCCTTAAGATAGTCAAGGAACTCAATGCTAAGATACTCTCCTCCCCGATCAGATCGGAGCATCTTGATGTTCCTGCCCAATTGATTCTCAACTTCCTGCTTAAACTCTTTGAACTTTTCAAAGGTTTCTGACTTATGCTTGATTAAGTAAATATATCCATATCTACTGTAATCATCAGTAAAAGTCACGTAATAACGATTAGCATCCCTTGTAGCAACTCTGAAGGGCCCGCACACATCCATGTGTACAAGGTCCAACAAACCTTCACCCCTATCACAAGTACCTGTGAAGGGTGACTTTGTCATTTTTCCAAGTAAACAAGACTCGCAACTATCATCTGACTTGAGGTCAAATGATTCCAAAACTCCAGCCTTTTGGAGTTGGCCTATGCGCTTCTTGTTAACATGTCCAAGACGACAATGCCACAAGGATGCTTTGTCCAAGCTATCAGAAGAATCAATATACAACACATTATTTCCTAGATTGTCTACAACATTCACGGCTTCATATACACCATCACAAGGTATTGCTTTAAAGTAAAATACATCATTGTAATAAACATTAATAGCACCATTTTTATTATCAAATGAAAATGTAAAACCTTGTTTGTACAAGCCATGAAAACAAATAATATTTCTCGCCATTTCGGGCGAGTAACAACACTTATTCAAATCTAACATTAACCCATTATTAAGCAATAAATAATAAACTCCTATCTTGGTAACAGGTGATGCTTTCCTTTTGCCCATGACTAAGTTTATCTTCCCGTGCTCCACTTGCTCACTTCTTCTTAGTGCCTACACATCAGTACAAATGTGAATACCACACCCTGTATCAAGCGCCCAAGAATTAGCATTAGATGAGTTGTTAGACAATATTGTGTAAATACCTGCATGGGTGGGTTTAACCTTACCATCCTTTACATCTTGCAGATATTTGGCGCAGCTTCGCTTGAAGTGTCCCTTATCTTGGCAATAGAAGCACTGTGCTTCCTTTGGGTTCGAAGAAGGAGTAATGGGACCTTTCTTTGTCCCACTTGAAGCGGAACCATCAAGAGTCTTACCCTTGGTACCCTTTGAAGGGCTTTTCCTCTTCTTTCCCTTCCCTAGCCCAATTGCAAGAACAGGGGCTGTTAAAGGAGTAGAAGTAGCAACCGCTTTACCCTTAAGGCCATTTTCAGTTGTCCTTAAGAGTCCTTGAAGTTTGCTAAGTGTGACTTCCTCCTTATTCATATGATAAGTCATACGAAACTGATCATAACTTGGAGGTAAGGAATGGAGAATGATGTCAATCGCCAATTCCTCAGGGAAGTCAACATTGAGCTTTAGCAACCGGTCAACGAACCTCTGCATCTTCTGCAAGTGACCGGTGATGGGTTCACATCCTTCATCCTTGCGGTTATCATGGAGGAAATGATTTCATACCTCTCTTGACGCGCGCTCTGATGGTACCTTTCCATCAGATCTAGGTGCATCTCATAGGGGTAGAAATCTTCATAAGATTTTTGGAGTTCCGGAGTCATTGTGGCCATCGTGATGCAGGACACCTTGGTGGCATCCTTTTCATGTGCAATGAACTCCGCAAGCTCTTCTTGAGTAGCAGTGGCTTCATTAACAACCTTAAGCTCCCTGTCAAGGACATATTCTTTGTCCTCATAGCGGGTAATCATTCTGATGTTTCTGATCCACTCATTAAAGTTGGATCCATCAAAGATGACCTTACCACACAAGTTCATTAGGGAAAAGGAGCCTGTAAGGTTTGAGCCAGCAGCGTTATTGGAAGACATCTGGAATAAAAGGAAGATAAGTTCCATTAGATTAAGAATCCTTAATAAGTCACCCAAATGAAATATTAAGGCTAGGATCCAACAAACTATTTATAGGTGGAAGAGGGATGCCGTAATCCACACTATAAAATATTTGAAGGTAGGTAAATGACGATTTACCAATTTCCACCATAAGATGAAATATTTTATTATTAGGTTTTATTGGTTTTGAAACTCCTAGATCTTTTGAGATACATTGAACTTTTCAATGGCATGTTTGAATCTCGAATGTGCCCTCTGAAGTTTGTGACTGGGATGTCGAGGATCACAAACAAGATGTGAATAACCATACAAATTGACTTGGTACCCTTAACAATATTACCTAATCGATGTGCCGGTTAACCACACACGCTCCACCGATCTATAATAAAGTCAAGTTACCCTTTGCCACTCTTACTAGTCCATGTTAGTGTGTCGGTTAACCACACACGCTCCACTAACGACTTGGTAAGGCACAAAGTGTAATTTTATGGGCTAGCACCAAATTCACATTTTCCTAAAGTAACTAAGATTGGGAATTTATAATGTATAGTTACTTTATAATTCATTATACTTTTAATGAGAATTTAAAGTCATATCCTACCCGTTCGGCTAACGACCCTCCACCGATCAAGGAAGCGGTGGGTGAGAGTGGACACCCATTAAGTCACCATTTTATAGGCAACAACCTTATACCCCCCTTATAGACCGGCTTCGTGAATGAGGCCTACTAACGGTAAGAATGACATATTCTTATACATATCTATATAATAAAATAATAATAATAGTATAAGTGTTGATTTTTAAACTTTTTAAAAATCTAAGGTTTAATTTGGAATTAAAGTATTAGAGTGTAAGACTTTTCAAATTCCAAAACTTGAGGGCAAGAATTGAAACTATTCCAAGTCTCTTCAATTTTGTAACTTATGAGTTTTAATGGTTCATAAAAATGAAGACTCTTCATTTTATGAAACCTCTTTAGTTCTTCAAACACAAATTAAAGAAGTGACCTTTGGTTATCCATAACTTGAGGACAAGTTATGGACACCATCAATACAATTAAGATCAAGAATTAAACACACATAGTGGTTACACATAATTCCTATGATCTTCTAAAAACTCATAAGAACACAAATTCATGTCAAACAATTTCAAGAAATCATATGAACATATATAATACTTTGAAATTGTTAAAAGTCATGTAAAATGGATTAACATAATCATTATCATTTTGAAAAACAGATTTGGATAATGATTCTAATCCATTTCCAGCAACAAAACACGAAAAGACTGCCCAGCACGCACCTACTCGTCGAGTGCATGATCCTACTCGACGAGTAGGATGAATTTGAACATGGAATCGGCGAGTCCTCCCCATGAAATCGGCGAGTCCAGTCGACAGTGAGCATAATTTTTGATTTTCAAGCAGTTTTGCATCAAGTATACAGAAAACAATCCTAGGCTCTGATACCACTGATGGGTTTTGAGCATTCTAACACTTCCTAAGTGTACATGCAACCCTAATAACCTTGAATCTATGTTTTCTCTATATACATGCAAATTTCTTTTTCAAGGTTATTTTCTAACTACCATGGCATGGGAATATATAAAACATAAGAACTAGTAGAAATACATACCTTGTTGTTGCTTGGATTCTTTTGAGACTTTGTGAGCCTAGCACCCCAAATGTTGTGCCTCAAATGCTTCACACAACACCACAAAACTTGGAATAACTTGAGAGAATACTTCTAGCACTCAAAATCGGTTATGCCCTCTCTAGTAACCTTACTAGGTCTGATTTCACTAGCCAAAGGGTTCCTTTTATAGTGGTGTCACAATTAGGGTTTCATTAAGAAGACCCATAATTGTCATGACTCTTCATTTCTCATGACCCATGGGTTTGTAACTCCCATGGACTATCCATGGAGCTCCAAATGGTTACATCCATAACCCATAAACCATGGATCATTAATCCACCATAAAACAATTGATGATTGTCATAATCAACCCTTATATATTTAATTAGTCTCACTTTGGTCACCAAATTAATACTAGATTAATACTTGATCAATAATAATTAAATAACACTATTATTACTATATTAGAACTTATAATATATTAATAATCATAAGTGCCATATTCTCTCATTTAGTCTATCCAAGTATTGCAATGCCATGCAACCCAAATGGACCATGCCGGGTCGGGTCAAGTACATACCAAATAAAGTTATGGACTTAGACACTATATCCAACAGTCTCCCACTTGGATAAGTCTAATAACTATATTTGCAAATATTACTTCAAAATCCGACTAGCAATCGTAGCTCTTTCAAAGTCTCTCGGAACTGAGATGATGATGATACGCCATTTAAGATAAGTGATCATATAATCCTCTGCTCTCATGATATCAACCGGACAAACACATGGAACATGGTCTTACTTATTGTCCAACATTTGTTTCTCGATCTCCGATTTGTTTCGACATAGAACTAAATTGAACACATCAATTAGGTTCTGACCGGGCCCGGTACATAGGTCAAAACCAAATCATAGAGGGGCCCAGATATCGCTTCTATTTCTAGAAGGAACAGATAAACTTCGACTGATATGCTTGTACTAACTACTCGTTGAATTACTCACAAAGGCACGTTTTATAACATCGAGTTACCAATGCGTTTTCGTACAATCAATGAATAACCAACTCATAGTCAACAACTCATATCTCTAGGTTTGAAGATTTATATGATATTACCGTCTCACGAGCACTCGAGATAAATTCCATGAAGTGATGCAAGTGAGCATGGGTTGAATCCAATACTCAGCCCTTATGAGTACTCATGAATGTTGTAGCAACCATTGCATTGTCTAAAGCACTTCAGACAAATCATACAAGCAAAATTCATGACAGTCTTGAATCAATACTTACTTCCAAAGTTTGACCGACTGTGGATGGTTTGACTAATATGATATATACCATAACATAATTATTCTGGAAGTAAAAACATGCAAAATTTGAAACATAGTAAACAATCAACACAAGATAGTAACACCTTACTCATAAATAAATAACAACTTTTATTTATCATCAAATGTCAATTACATTTTACAAGTCTCAGGAATCTAATTATTGAAACTAATATCATCCTTCAGCCCAATGCGCCTTGCATGTTGTAAATGCTTAACCCTGCTCAGTCCCTTCGTGAGGGGATCTGCCGGGTTCTCATCTGATGATACCCTCTTTGCCACGAGAAGTCCTTCTTCTATTCTATGTCTGATGAAATGGTATTTTCTGTCAATGTGCCTAGATCTCTCGTGATCTCTTGGTTCTTTCGCCAAAGCAACCGCACTTTCACTGTCACATAAAATTTTCATTGGCTCCTTTATAGCTGGTACAACTCCAAGGTCTCCGATGAAGTTCTTCAGCCATATCGCCTCTTTTGCTGCATCGCTTGCTGCTATGTACTCTGATTCACAAGTCGAATCAGCTACTGTCTCCTGCTTGGAACTTTTCCAAGTAATTGCTCCTCCATTTAGGATAAAGACCCAGCCTGACTGAGAGCGGAAATTATCCCTATCAGTTTGAAAGCTAGCATCACTATATCCTTCCACTCTCAAGTCATCACTGCCTCCGAGGGTAAGGACCCAGTCCTTAGTCCTCAGCAAATACTTGAGAATGTTCTTTACCGCTGTCCAGTGTGCCTTGCCAGGGTTCCCTTGATATCTACTGACCATGCTTAAAGCAAAGGCTATATCAGGGTGAGTACAAGTCATAGCATACATGATCGAGCCCACAACGGAAGCATATGGTATCTGACTCATTTCAACTATCTTGGCCTCTGTACTCGGACTCCGAGTCTTACTTAGCTTGGCATTACTCTGGATTGGTAATTCTCCTTTCTTGGAATCTTGCATATTGAACCTCTTCAGTACCTTATCCACATAAGTACATTGACTAATTCCAATTAGTCTCTTACTGCTATCTCTCAATATCCTTATCCCTAGGATATAGGTAGCATCCCCAAGGTCTTTCATAGCAAAACACTTACCAAGCCAGGCCTTAACCTCCTGCAAAGTTGGGATGTCGTTTCCTATGCGAAGTATGTCATCCACATACAACACCAAGAAGCTAACTATGCTCCCACTAGCCCTGACATACACACAAGACTCATCCTCACTCCTAGAAAAGCCAAACTCTTTGACTTTCTCATCAAAGCAAAGATTCCACCTGCGAGATGCTTGTTTCAATCCATAAATGGATTTTTCAAGCTTACACACTCTATTAGGGTATTTTGGATCGACAAAACCCTCTGGCTGAGCCATGGAAAAATCCTCAGCCAACTTCCCATTAAGGAAAGCGGTTTTGACATCCATTTGCCATATTTCATAGTCATGAAATGCAGCTATGGCTAACAACACTCTAATAGACTTAATCTTAGCTACTGGTGAGAAGGTCTCATCATAGTCAACTCCCGGAGTTTGAGTAAAGCCCTTCGCAACCAGTCGTGCTTTATAAGTGTGTACTTTCCCATCCATGTCGGTCTTCTTCTTGAAGATCCATTTGCACCCAACTGTCTTACGACCTGGTACATTGTCAACCAAGTTCCAAACTTGATTGTCATACATGGACTGAATCTCGTTGTCCATAGCCTCCTTCCATTTCGCAGACTCAGGGCCTGCCATGGCTTCCTTATAATTATTAGGTTCATCCAAATTTATCAGTGTACTATCACTGATAAATGTATCACCTTCAGTGGTGATGTGATAACCATAATAAAATTCAGGTGTGTTCCTTACCCTAGTGGAACGTCTTGGAGGTACAGACTCATCTATCGGCTCAACAGGAGTTTCCTCCTCAGGTTGGCTGATAGCATTTGAGGTTCCTTCACCACTTGACTCTTGAAGCTCTTCAAGGTCAATTTGCCTCCCACTGTCCCCTTGGCTTATGAATTCTCTCTCACGAAAGACTCCTCTTCTTGCTACAAAGACCACATTGTCACTGGGTCTGTAGAAGAGGTAACCAAAGGATCTCTGTGGGTAGCCGATGAAAATACACCTCTCGCTTCGAGGTTCAAGCTTGTCATGAGTCTCACGCCTCACAAAAGCTTCACAACCCCAAATCTTGATATGGTCCAAATTGGGCACTTTCCCAGTCCACATCTCGTGAGGTGTTTTGGCAACCTTTTTAGTAGGGACTAGATTAAGGATATGGGCGGCAGTCTCTAAGGCATACCCCCAGAAAGAGATTGGTAACGAAGCTCGACTCATCATGGAACGAACCATATCCAACAAGGTTCTATTGCGCCTCTCAGCCACACCATTCAACTGTGGTGTCCTGGGAGGTGTCAATTGTGAGACAATCCCACATTCCTTAAGATAGTCAAGGAACTCAATGCTAAGATACTCTCCTCCCCGATCAGATCGGAGCATCTTGATGTTCCTGCCCAATTGATTCTCAACTTCCTGCTTAAACTCTTTGAACTTTTCAAAGGTTTCTGACTTATGCTTGATTAAGTAAATATATCCATATCTACTGTAATCATCAGTAAAAGTCACGTAATAACGATTAGCATCCCTTGTAGCAACTCTGAAGGGCCCGCACACATCCATGTGTACAAGGTCCAACAAACCTTCACCCCTATCACAAGTACCTGTGAAGGGTGACTTTGTCATTTTTCCAAGTAAACAAGACTCGCAACTATCATCTGACTTGAGGTCAAATGATTCCAAAACTCCAGCCTTTTGGAGTTGGCCTATGCGCTTCTTGTTAACATGTCCAAGACGACAATGCCACAAGGATGCTTTGTCCAAGCTATCAGAAGAATCAATATACAACACATTATTTCCTAGATTGTCTACAACATTCACGGCTTCATATACACCATCACAAGGTATTGCTTTAAAGTAAAATACATCATTGTAATAAACATTAATAGCACCATTTTTATTATCAAATGAAAATGTAAAACCTTGTTTGTACAAGCCATGAAAACAAATAATATTTCTCGCCATTTCGGGCGAGTAACAACACTTATTCAAATCTAACATTAACCCATTATTAAGCAATAAATAATAAACTCCTATCTTGGTAACAGGTGATGCTTTCCTTTTGCCCATGACTAAGTTTATCTTCCCGTGCTCCACTTGCTCACTTCTTCTTAGTGCCTACACATCAGTACAAATGTGAATACCACACCCTGTATCAAGCACCCAAGAATTAGCATTAGATGAGTTGTTAGACAATATTGTGTAAATACCTGCATGGGTGGGTTTAACCTTACCATCCTTTACATCTTGCAGATATTTGGCGCAGCTTCGCTTGAAGTGTCCCTTATCTTGGCAATAGAAGCACTGTGCTTCCTTTGGGTTCGAAGAAGGAGTAATGGGACCTTTCTTTGTCCCACTTGAAGCGGAACCATCAAGAGTCTTACCCTTGGTACCCTTTGAAGGGCTTTTCCTCTTCTTTCCCTTCCCTAGCCCAATTGCAAGAACAGGGGCTGTTAAAGGAGTAGAAGTAGCAACCGCTTTACCCTTAAGGCCATTTTCAGTTGTCCTTAAGAGTCCTTGAAGTTTGCTAAGTGTGACTTCCTCCTTATTCATATGATAAGTCATACGAAACTGATCATAACTTGGAGGTAAGGAATGGAGAATGATGTCAATCGCCAATTCCTCAGGGAAGTCAACATTGAGCTTTAGCAACCGGTCAACGAACCTCTGCATCTTCTGCAAGTGACCGGTGATGGGTTCACATCCTTCATCCTTGCGGTTATCATGGAGGAAATGATTTCATACCTCTCTTGACGCGCGCTCTGATGGTACCTTTCCATCAGATCTAGGTGCATCTCATAGGGGTAGAAATCTTCATAAGATTTTTGGAGTTCCGGAGTCATTGTGGCCATCGTGATGCAGGACACCTTGGTGGCATCCTTTTCATGTGCAATGAACTCCGCAAGCTCTTCTTGAGTAGCAGTGGCTTCATTAACAACCTTAAGCTCCCTGTCAAGGACATATTCTTTGTCCTCATAGCGGGTAATCATTCTGATGTTTCTGATCCACTCATTAAAGTTGGATCCATCAAAGATGACCTTACCACACAAGTTCATTAGGGAAAAGGAGCCTGTAAGGTTTGAGCCAGCAGCGTTATTGGAAGACATCTGGAATAAAAGGAAGATAAGTTCCATTAGATTAAGAATCCTTAATAAGTCACCCAAATGAAATATTAAGGCTAGGATCCAACAAACTATTTATAGGTGGAAGAGGGATGCCGTAATCCACACTATAAAATATTTGAAGGTAGGTAAATGACGATTTACCAATTTCCACCATAAGATGAAATATTTTATTATTAGGTTTTATTGGTTTTGAAACTCCTAGATCTTTTGAGATACATTGAACTTTTCAATGGCATGTTTGAATCTCGAATGTGCCCTCTGAAGTTTGTGACTGGGATGTCGAGGATCACAAACAAGATGTGAATAACCATACAAATTGACTTGGTACCCTTAACAATATTACCTAATCGATGTGCCGGTTAACCACACACGCTCCACCGATCTATAATAAAGTCAAGTTACCCTTTGCCACTCTTACTAGTCCATGTTAGTGTGTCGGTTAACCACACACGCTCCACTAACGACTTGGTAAGGCACAAAGTGTAATTTTATGGGCTAGCACCAAATTCACATTTTCCTAAAGTAACTAAGATTGGGAATTTATAATGTATAGTTACTTTATAATTCATTATACTTTTAATGAGAATTTAAAGTCATATCCTACCCGTTCGGCTAACGACCCTCCACCGATCAAGGAAGCGGTGGGTGAGAGTGGACACCCATTAAGTCACCATTTTATAGGCAACAACCTTATACCCCCCTTATAGACCGACTTCGTGAATGAGGCCTACTAACGGTAAGAATGACATATTCTTATACATATCTATATAATAAAATAATAATAATAGTATAAGTGTTGATTTTTAAACTTTTTAAAAATCTAAGGTTTAATTTGGAATTAAAGTATTAGAGTGTAAGACTTTTCAAATTCCAAAACTTGAGGGCAAGAATTGAAACTATTCCAAGTCTCTTCAATTTTGTAACTTATGAGTTTTAATGGTTCATAAAAATGAAGACTCTTCATTTTATGAAACCTCTTTAGTTCTTCAAACACAAATTAAAGAAGTGACCTTTGGTTATCCATAACTTGAGGACAAGTTATGGACACCATCAATACAATTAAGATCAAGAATTAAACACACATAGTGGTTACACATAATTCCTATGATCTTCTAAAAACTCATAAGAACACAAATTCATGTCAAACAATTTCAAGAAATCATATGAACATATATAATACTTTGAAATTGTTAAAAGTCATGTAAAATGGATTAACATAATCATTATCATTTTGAAAAACAGATTTGGATAATGATTCTAATCCATTTCCAGCAACAAAACACGAAAAGACTGCCCAGCACGCACCTACTCGTCGAGTGCATGATCCTACTCGACGAGTAGGATGAATTTGAACATGGAATCGGCGAGTCCTCCCCATGAAATCGGCGAGTCCAGTCGACAGTGAGCATAATTTTTGATTTTCAAGCAGTTTTGCATCAAGTATACAGAAAACAATCCTAGGCTCTGATACCACTGATGGGTTTTGAGCATTCTAACACTTCCTAAGTGTACATGCAACTCTAATAACCTTGAATCTATGTTTTCTCTATATACATGCAAATTTCTTTTTCAAGGTTATTTTCTAACTACCATGGCATGGGAATATATAAAACATAAGAACTAGTAGAAATACATACCTTGTTGTTGCTTGGATTCTTTTGAGACTTTGTGAGCCTAGCACCCCAAATGTTGTGCCTCAAATGCTTCACACAACACCACAAAACTTGGAATAACTTGAGAGAATACTTCTAGCACTCAAAATCGGTTATGCCCTCTCTAGTAACCTTACTAGGTCTGATTTCACTAGCCAAAGGGTTCCTTTTATAGTGGTGTCACAATTAGGGTTTCATTAAGAAGACCCATAATTGTCATGACTCTTCATTTCTCATGACCCATGGGTTTGTAACTCCCATGGACTATCCATGGAGCTCCAAATGGTTACATCCATAACCCATAAACCATGGATCATTAATCCACCATAAAACAATTGATGATTGTCATAATCAACCCTTATATATTTAATTAGTCTCACTTTGGTCACCAAATTAATACTAGATTAATACTTGATCAATAATAATTAAATAACACTATTATTACTATATTAGAACTTATAATATATTAATAATCATAAGTGCCATATTCTCTCATTTAGTCTATCCAAGTATTGCAATGCCATGCAACCCAAATGGACCATGCCGGGTCGGGTCAAGTACATACCAAATAAAGTTATGGACTTAGACACTATATCCAACAGTCTCCCACTTGGATAAGTCTAATAACTATATTTGCAAATATTACTTCAAAATCCGACTAGCAATCGTAGCTCTTTCAAAGTCTCTCGGAACTGAGATGATGATGATACGCCATTTAAGATAAGTGATCATATAATCCTCTGCTCTCATGATATCAACCGGACAAACACATGGAACATGGTCTTACTTATTGTCCAACATTTGTTTCTCGATCTCCGATTTGTTTCGACATAGAACTAAATTGAACACATCAATTAGGTTCTGACCGGGCCCGGTACATAGGTCAAAACCAAATCATAGAGGGGCCCAGATATCGCTTCTATTTCTAGAAGGAACAGATAAACTTCGACTGATATGCTTGTACTAACTACTCGTTGAATTACTCACAAAGGCACGTTTTATAACATCGAGTTACCAATGCGTTTTCGTACAATCAATGAATAACCAACTCATAGTCAACAACTCATATCTCTAGGTTTGAAGATTTATATGATATTACCGTCTCACGAGCACTCGAGATAAATTCCATGAAGTGATGCAAGTGAGCATGGGTTGAATCCAATACTCAGCCCTTATGAGTACTCATGAATGTTGTAGCAACCATTGCATTGTCTAAAGCACTTCAGACAAATCATACAAGCAAAATTCATGACAGTCTTGAATCAATACTTACTTCCAAAGTTTGACCGACTGTGGATGGTTTGACTAATATGATATATACCATAACATAATTATTCTGGAAGTAAAAACATGCAAAATTTGAAACATAGTAAACAATCAACACAAGATAGTAACACCTTACTCATAAATAAATAACAACTTTTATTTATCATCAAATGTCAATTACATTTTACAAGTCTCAGGAATCTAATTATTGAAACTAATATCATCCTTCAGCCCAATGCGCCTTGCATGTTGTAAATGCTTAACCCTGCTCAGTCCCTTCGTGAGGGGATCTGCCGGGTTCTCATCTGATGATACCCTCTTTGCCACGAGAAGTCCTTCTTCTATTCTATGTCTGATGAAATGTTATTTTCTGTCAATGTGCCTAGATCTCTCGTGATCTCTTGGTTCTTTCGCCAAAGCAACCGCACTTTCACTGTCACATAAAATTTTCATTGGCTCCTTTATAGCTGGTACAACTCCAAGGTCTCCGATGAAGTTCTTCAGCCATATCGCCTCTTTTGCTGCATCGCTTGCTGCTATGTACTCTGATTCACAAGTCGAATCAGCTACTGTCTCCTGCTTGGAACTTTTCCAAGTAATTGCTCCTCCATTTAGGATAAAGACCCAGCCTGACTGAGAGCGGAAATTATCCCTATCAGTTTGAAAGCTAGCATCACTATATCCTTCCACTCTCAAGTCATCACTGCCTCCGAGGGTAAGGACCCAGTCCTTAGTCCTCAGCAAATACTTGAGAATGTTCTTTACCGCTGTCCAGTGTGCCTTGCCAGGGTTCCCTTGATATCTACTGACCATGCTTAAAGCAAAGGCTATATCAGGGTGAGTACAAGTCATAGCATACATGATCGAGCCCACAACGGAAGCATATGGTATCTGACTCATTTCAACTATCTTGGCCTCTGTACTCGGACTCCGAGTCTTACTTAGCTTGGCATTACTCTGGATTGGTAATTCTCCTTTCTTGGAATCTTGCATATTGAACCTCTTCAGTACCTTATCCACATAAGTACATTGACTAATTCCAATTAGTCTCTTACTGCTATCTCTCAATATCCTTATCCCTAGGATATAGGTAGCATCCCCAAGGTCTTTCATAGCAAAACACTTACCAAGCCAGGCCTTAACCTCCTGCAAAGTTGGGATGTCGTTTCCTATGCGAAGTATGTCATCCACATACAACACCAAGAAGCTAACTATGCTCCCACTAGCCCTGACATACACACAAGACTCATCCTCACTCCTAGAAAAGCCAAACTCTTTGACTTTCTCATCAAAGCAAAGATTCCACCTGCGAGATGCTTGTTTCAATCCATAAATGGATTTTTCAAGCTTACACACTCTATTAGGGTATTTTGGATCGACAAAACCCTCTGGCTGAGCCATGGAAAAATCCTCAGCCAACTTCCCATTAAGGAAAGCGGTTTTGACATCCATTTGCCATATTTCATAGTCATGAAATGCAGCTATGGCTAACAACACTCTAATAGACTTAATCTTAGCTACTGGTGAGAAGGTCTCATCATAGTCAACTCCCGGAGTTTGAGTAAAGCCCTTCGCAACCAGTCGTGCTTTATAAGTGTGTACTTTCCCATCCATGTCGGTCTTCTTCTTGAAGATCCATTTGCACCCAACTGTCTTACGACCTGGTACATTGTCAACCAAGTTCCAAACTTGATTGTCATACATGGACTGAATCTCGTT
>NW_027629739.1:17500-29780 GCF_051521515.1 Lactuca serriola | reverse complement strand
GAACAGATCAACTTCGACTCATATGCATCTATCATTTGCTAATGGATCACACACAATAATGCGTTTTATAACATCAAGTTACTGATGCGTTTACACATTATCAATGTATAACCAACCAGCAAACAACAACCATATCTCTAAGTTTTAAGACTATATGATGTTATCACTTTGCGATCACTTAAGATAAGACACCATTAAGTGATACAGCAAACTCGGGTTTAATCCAATGTTCAACCCATATTCACAAGCACTCATGAACTTTGCAGCAAACCTTTGCTATGTCCAAAACCTTTCAGACAATCTACAAACAATTCATGACAGTCTTAATTCATATCTACTTCCAAAATATGACCGACTGTGGACCTTTTTGAATAATCATATTATTCAGGAAGTCAAAACATGCAAAATGGAAACAATAGATAAATAACCAACATAAGATAGTAACTTTACTCATAAATAATACAATTTCATTTATTCATCAAATGTCAAGTACAAACTATCTATTACACATTTCCTATCTAATCCAAACTTATATCATCCTTCAGCCCAATGCTCTTAGCGTGCTGCAAGTGTTTGACCCTACTCAGTCCCTTTGTAAGGGGATCTGCTGGGTTCTCTTCTGATGATACCCTCTTCACAACGAGGAGTCCCTCTTCTACCCGATGTCTGATAAAATGGTATTTTCTGTCAATATGTCGAGATCTGCCATGATCTCTCGGTTCCTTGGTCAAGGCAACCGCACCTTCATTATCATAGAAAATTTCCATCGGCTCTTTTATGGATGGCACAACTCCAAGGTCTCCAATGAAGTTCTTCAACCATATAGCCTCCTTTGACGCTTCGCTCGCCGCAATATACTCTGATTCGCACGTTGAATCAGCTACGGTCTCTTGCTTGGAACTTTTCCAAGTCACTGCTCCTCCATTTAGGGTAAAGACCCAGCCTGACTACGATCGGAAGTTATCCCGATCCGTTTGAAAACTAGCGTCACTGTACCCTCGTACCCTTAAGTCATCACTCCCACCGAGGACTAGAAACCATTCCTTGGTCCTCCGAAGGTACTTAAGAATATTCTTAACTGCAATCCAATGTGCTCTACCAGGGTTCCCTTGATATCTGCTGACCATGCTCAAGGCGAAGGCCACATCAGGGCGAGTACAAGTCATAGCGTACATGATAGAGCCTACTGTGGAAGCGTAAGGTACTCGACTCATATCAGCTATCTCTGTCTCTGTACTTGGGCTCTGAGTCTTACTCAGCTTGGTATTGCTTTGGATTGGCAACTCCCCTTTCTTGGAATTTTCCATACTAAAACGCTTTAGTACCTTTTCCAAGTATGTATCCTGACTGAGTCCTATCAGTCTCTTTTCCCTGTTTCTAACTATTCTTATTCCCAGAATATAAGCAGCCTCTCCGAGGTCCTTCATAGCGAAACATTTCCCAAGCCAGGACTTGACCTCCTGTAAGGTTGGGATATCGTTTCCTATGAGTAGTATGTCGTAGACATACAATACGAGGAAGCTTACTATACTCCCACTGGCTTTGACATACACACAAGATTCATCTTCGCTTCGCAGAAAGCCAAACTCTTTAACCTTCTCGTCAAAACAAAGATTCCACCTGCGAGATGCTTGTTTCAATCCATAAATGGATTTCTCAAGCTTGCATACTCTATTTGGATGCTTCGCATCGACAAAACCCTCTGGCTGATTCATGTAGACATCCTCAGCCAACTTTCCATTAAGGAAAGCGGTTTTCACGTCCATCTGCCATATTTCATAATCATGAAATGCAGCTATGGCAAGCATCACCCTAATAGACTTTATCTTCGCAACTGGCGAGAAGGTCTCATCATAGTCAACTCCGGGAGTTTGAGTAAAGCCCTTCGCAACCAATCGCGCTTTATAAGTATGCACTTTCCCATCCATGTCCGTCTTCTTCTTGAAGATCCACTTGCACCCGACTGTCTTACGACCCGGTACATTATCAACCAAATTCCAAACTTGGTTGTCGTACATGGACTGAATCTCGCTGTCCATAGCCTCTTTCCATTTTGCAGACTCTGGGCCTGCCATGGCTTCCTTATAGCTGCTAGGTTCATCCAAATTTACTAGTGTACTATCACTAATAAATGTATCCCCTTCAGTAGTAATATGAAAACCATAAAAATGGGGTGCAACACTAGCCCTAGTGGAACGTCGAAGAGGTAGGGACTCGTCAATAGGTTCAACAGGAGTTTCCTCCTCAAGTTGAGTGCCAGTGTCCGAGGTTCGTTCATCGCTTTGATCTTGAATCTCTTCAAGTTCAATTTGCCTCCCACTGTCTTATTGGCTTATTAATTCCCTTTCTCGGAAAACCCCTCTTCTAGCAACGAAGACAACATTGTCACTCGGTCTATAGAAAAGGTAGCCAAAAGACTTCTGCAGATAGCCAATGAAATAACACTTCTCACTACGAGGTTCTAGTTTGTCGTGAGTCTCTCGTCTTACGAAAGCCTCGCAACCCCAAACCTTGATATGTGCCAACGAGGGAGCCTTCCCTGTCCACATCTCGTGAGGAGTCTTGGAAACCTTCTTGGTGGGAACTAAGTTAAGTATGTGGGCGGCAGTCTCTAAGGCATACCCCCAGAAAGCTATTGGTAACGAAGTCCGACTCATCATAGAACGAACCATGTCCTACAAGGTCCGATTACGTCTCTCAGCCACACCATTCAATTGTGGTGTTCTCGGAGGCGTCAATTGCGAAACGATTCCGCATTCTTTTAGATAGTCGTGAAACTCAAGACTTAGGTACTCTCCTCCTCGGTCTGACCGAAGCATCTTGATTTTCCTGCCCAGCTGATTCTCCACTTCATTCTTAAACTCTTTGAACTTTTCAAAGGTTTCCGACTTTTGCTTGATCAAGTAGATATATCCATATCTGCTATAATCATCTGTAAAAGTCACATAGAAGCGGCAAGCATCCCTTGTGGTGGATCTAAAGGGCCCACACACATCGGTGTGTATGAGATCCAATAAACCCTCACCCCTTTCACAAGTGCCAGTAAAGGGCGACTTGGTCATCTTCCCAAGTAAAAAAGACTCACACGTGTCTTCGTCCCTAAGGTCGAATGACTCCAACACTCCATCCTTTTGGAGTTGGGCTATGCGTTTCTTATTGACATGGCCAAGGCGACAATGCCACAAGCATGCTTTGTCTAGACTAGTAGACGAATCAATATTCAAAACATTATTTCCAAAATTATCAACAATCATCACAGATTCATAAATCCCATTACAAGGTAATGCATTGAAATAAAAGACACCATTCAAATAAACATTAATAGAACCATTATTATTATCAAACGAATATCTGAAACCTTGTCTAAATAACCCGTGAAAAGAAATAATGTTTCTTGCCATATCTGGCGAATAACAGCAATTCTCTAAATCTATTCCTAACCCATTACTCAACACTAAAGAATAAACACCGACTTTGGTTACAGGCGAAGATCTTCTGTTTCCCATAATCAGGTTCATCTTCCCATGCTCCATCTCCCTACTTCTTTTTAGGCCTTGCAGATCAGAACAAATGTGGTAACCACATCCTGTATCAAGAACCCATGAAGTAGCAAATGATGAGTTATTAGATTTAATAGAATACATACCTGCAAATGTGGGCTTGATCTTCCCATCTCTTATGTCCTGCAGATATTGAGGGCAGCTTCGCTTCCAGTGGCCCTTTTGGTGGCAATAGAAGCACTCTGCTTCTTTAGGATCGGAAGAGGGTTCAACGGAGCCAGCTTTGGTCCCACTTGAGGACGAACCATCACGGGGTTTCCCCTTATGGTGGCTCTTACATGGAGCCTTCCTCTTTTTGCCCTTTCCTTGACCTATTGCCATCACAGGAGCGGCCACAGCAGGGGACAGTGCAACGGATTTGTCTTTGAGGTTGCTCTCAGCAGTCCTCAAAAGTCCTTGGAGCTTGCTCAAGGAGTCCTCCTCTTTGTTCATATGGTAGGTCATCCTAAACTGATTGTAGCAGGAGGGCAAGGAGTGGGGGATTATGTCGATAGCCAAATCCTCATCAAACTTAACATTAAGTTTGAGAAGACGATCAACATACCTCTGCATTTTCTGCAAATGAGAGGTTAGGGATTCTCCACTCCCCATCTTAGCGGTGATCATGTTGGTAATGATCTCATAGCGCTTTTGCCTCACGCTCTGGTGATACCTGTCCAGCAAATCCTGATGCATTTCATATGGATACATGTCCTCATAGGACTTTTGGAGTTCGAGGTTCATGGTGGCCAGCATGATGCAGTGAACTTTCGTGGCATCACGCTCGTGGGCCTCAAAGGCGGCCAGTTCCTCAGGAGTAGCAACATCTGGGATGATCTTCTCAAGCTTTTCATCGAGGACATATTCTTTGTCCTCGTAGCGTGTGATCATGCGAATGTACCTCATCCACTCGTTGAAGTTTGAACCATCAAATGTCACTTTCTGACACAAGTTCATCAAAGAGAATGACCCAGAAGCGTTGTTGTTGTTGTTGGCAGACATCTGAAAAAGAAAGGAACAAAGTTTGATTAGAATTGAATCCCTAATTAAACACCCAAATGAGAAATTAGGGCTAGGATCCAACAACATTATTTACAACTTAGAAAGGGATGCCGTACTCTAAAAGTAAATAATTTGAAGGTAAGTGAATGACGATTCACTAATTCTCACCATGAAAAACGAAAAAGCAATTTAGGTTTTAAATGTATTGAAAACTCCTAGATCTTTGAGATTCATTGAACTTTTCAGTGGCATGTTTAAATCTCGATATGCATTTCAAATTTGCGACTGGGATGCCGAGGATCGCAAACAAATTTGTGAATAACCATGCGAATTAACGTGGTGCACCCAATGTCACTATCACCCAATCAATGTGCCGGTAAACCACACACGCTCCATTGATCTATGACAAACATCGAGTCACCCTTCGCTACCTATGTCATCCCCAAATTGATGTGCCGGTTAACCACACGCGCTCCATCAACGTTTGACAAGGGTACGAAGTGTAATTCCATAGATTAGCATCATTTTTCACATTTTACCCTAAAGTAACTAGGAATGGGAATGTGCAAAGAGCATGTAGTTACTTTGTATTCAACATTATACTTTTAATGAGTAGAGGGTTGCCCTATCCTACCCTTTCGGCTAATGACCCTCCACCAGTCAAGCAAGCGGTAGGTGAGAGTGTACACCCATTAAGCGCCATTTTATAGGCAGCAACCTTATACCCACCTTATAGACCGGCTTCGTGAATGAGGCCTACTAACGGTAAGACTAGCATTTAAGTTATACATATATATTAATTAAGCTTGTAATATATAATAGTATAGGGTTGAATTTTAAACTTGTAAAATTCTAAGGGTTTGAAATTTAAATTATTCAAAATTAAACTTTTAATTACAAAATTCAAATTTCAAAACTTGAGGGCAAGTTTTGAACTTTTCAAAACATAAGGGATCAAATAACAAATAATTCAAATTAACCAATTAATTTCATAATTATATATATTTGACCTAGTCTTAATTTTAGTCATTAGATAATTACCAAATAATTTTTAAATAATCCATATTTATCACATGAATAACTAATATTTAAAAAGATTTGAAATTATCTATTCTTTTGGCAAGGATAAACACTTAATATAGATAAAATTCGGATTTTAACTTCATAAAACAATTAAGCATCAAGTCCAAGTCAAAACAGCAGCCAAAAACCCGAAAAACCCTAATTCTGACGAACTGACTCGCCGAGTCAGGCCTGGACTCGCCGAGTAGGGGCCAACTCGCCGAGTCCAGGTAGTGACTCGCCGAGTTGAGTCGGGCAGGGACCAAAAATCGTTTTCTCAGCAAATAAGGCAGTTAAGCATCACATACAACTGAAACCAATCAAAGCTCTGATACCACTGATGGGTTTTATGCATAAGAAACATTCCTATGTGCTCATACAAACCCTAATGCTTGGATCTAGGTTTCACTATTGAACATGCTTTGATTAAAAAGACTTACAAACCCTAATCTAGCATATAAACAACATAACTAGCATATAGAATCAGATCTAGATGTTTACCTCTTCAATTGTTGGCTTAGATCATGTATATCTTCTTCTTTTGAGCCTAGAGTCACAAATGCAACTCCTTTAATGGTTCACAAACCCCACAAGCAAGAAGGCAATATGAGAGAGGAAGAGGGAGGCTAGAATTCGGCCTAGGGTACTCTTGGAATCAAGTGGTAGCCGAATTCATGCCCTAGGGGTCATATTTATAGTTAAAGATTACTAGGGTTTCACTCTAAACCCTAATGGACAGCTTAACCACAAAGCAGCCCATGGAACCTTCTGGAATAAGGCCCTTGGACGAAAATATGATGGTTACCCATCATAATTTCGTTCCCCCTTAAGCCCATTAGGTTTCCTTAACCTAAAACTCAACTATCACACATTTGACAGTTTATACCCCTTTATTCAATTAATCTCTTTTGACCACTAAATTAATTCTTAATTAATTTATGACCAATACTAATTAAATAAATATGATTTCTCCTTTAATATATTATTCTTATAATATATTAATAAATCATAATACTCTCTCTTTCTCCTTAAATTACCTTGTCAAGTTGCTATGGAGAAGGCAACCCAAAAGGACCATGCACAATCGGGTCAAGTACATACCAAATATAGTTACGGGCTTAGACACTATTCCAACAGCTACAACAAGAGGTAATCTTCTAACTAGTTTTTTATGATTCAAATATCACATTTGTATGCTAGTTAGACTCCATGCTTTGGAAAAACAATATTGCATCTATAATTAGAGAAAACTTAGATCCAATGCATCTAGGGTTGTATGTGCACCATATGAGTGTTATAGTGCTCAAAACCCTTCAGTGGTATCAGAGCCTTGGGTGTTTTCTCTAATGTCGATGCATTGGTAATTGTTCAAAGCAAGAAAATCGTTTTCTTTGGAATTTGACTGATGACCACTACGTAGTCAGTGTGACCACGACGTGGTGACTGTTCAGTGGACGTTTTTTTTGGCCAAGTTTTGGATGAGAATCATTACCACAAACTGTTTTGACAATTTAAAATCATTTTTTTGATATGGTAGTGATTATCCTCATCCAATTAAAGGATAATTATCAAAATTTAAGATAATAAGTTGATTATTTGTATTATTTGATTTGAATTGCCTTACTATGCGAGTTAGATTAGATCAACTTGGTAAATAATAAATTATATGATAATTGAATAAGTTATAATTGATCTAAATGGTTCTTGAAGAGAGTTTCATAACTTGTCCTCAAGTTATGAAATATGAAAAGTCCCATTCATGAACATTAAACTCATAAATTATGGAAACCAAAAGTTTTGAAGAGTTACAAAACTTGCCCACAAGTTTTGGAATTTGTAAAGTCTCACTTATGAAACATTTAATTCCAAACCATAGAATTTTAAAAGTTTAAAATTCAACCCTTATACTATTATAATATTAAAATTTAATACTTATATATATATATATATATATATATATATATATATGTATGTATGTATGTATGTATGTATAAGACAAGTCATTCTTACTGTTAGTAAGCCTCATTCACGAAGCCGGTTTATAAGGAGGTATAAGGAAATTGCCTATAAAATGGCGATTGAATGGGTGTCCACTCTCTCCCACCGCTTCCTTGACTGATGGAGGGTCGTTAGCTGAACAGGTAGGATCGGACATTAATTCTCATTAAAAGTATACTAATAATTATAAATTAACTAAATGTTTTATAAAATTCACAATCTTAGTTACTTTAAGAAAAATGTGAAAATGATGTTATTCCATGAAATTGCACTTTGAACCTTTCCAAGTTGTTAGTGGAGCGTGTGTGGTTAACTGGCACACTAACTTGGACTAACAAGGGTGGCAAAGGGTAGCCTACGGTTTTTCATAGATCAATGGAGCGTGTGTGGTTAAACGGCACATCGATTAGGTGATAAATGACATCAAGAGTATCAAGTATATTTGCATGGTTATTCATACCTTGTTTGTGATCCTCGGTATCCCAGTCACAAACTTGAAGGAAATAATCGAGATTTAAACATGCCATTGAAAAGTTCAATAAATCTCAAAATAATCTAGGAATTTCAAATTCATTTAAAACTTAATAATAAATTTCGTTTTTCATGGTGGAAATCGGTAAATCGTCATTTACCTACCTCTTCCGAATTGTAAAATATTTTGTTAGGTCTCAACCTTAATATTTCATTTGGGTGTTATATTAAGGATTCTTATCTAATCTAAACTTTGTTTTTCTTTTTTAGATGTCTTCCAACACCGCTTCTGGCTCAAACTCTTTTGGCTCTTTCTCCTTCATGGAATTGCGTGGGAGGGTCATCTTTGATGGTTCGAATTTCAATGAATGGATTTGAAACATTAGGATGGTCACTCGTTACGAGGACAAGGAATATATCCTCGATAAAAAGCTTAAGGAGATTGATGAAGCAACTGCTACTCCTGAAGAAGTTGTTGAATATAGGACTCATGAGAAGGACGCCACAAAGGTGTCATGTATCATGTTAGCCACTATGACAGCTGAACTTCAAAAGTCCTATGAGGACTACTACCCTTTTAAGATACACCAAGACTTGATGGAAAGGTACCATCAAAGTGCTTGACAGGAAAGGTATGAAATCATAGCCTCCATGATTACAACAAAAATGAATGATGGAGAGTCCATCACGACCCACTTGCAAAAGAAAGGTTTGTGGACCGCTTGCTGAAGTTGAATGTTAACTTCGATGAAGAGTTGGACATTGATATTATCCTACACTCTTTACCTCCTTGTTATGATCAGTTTCATATGACTTATCATATGAACACGGAGGAGGTCACTCTAAGCAAGCTTCAAGGCCTACTCAGAATTGCTGAAAGTAGTTTGAAAGGTAAATTTGTTGTTCCTACTCCTACTCCTACTAATGCTGCCCCAGTCCCGGAAATTGGATATGGGAAAGGGAAGAAAAGGAAGGCTCCTTCTAAGATCCACAAGGGAAAGTCCCGTGACGGATCATCTTCTAGTGGAACCAAAGGTGGTTCTGCTACTCCCTCTACCAACCAAAAGGAAGCAGAGTGCTTCCATTGTCATGAAAAAGGGCACTGGAAGCAAAGTTTTCCCAAATACTTGAAAGACATCAAGGATGGGAAGATAAAACCCACCCATGCAGGTGTTTACACTATTTTGTCTAATAAATCATCACATGCTAATTCCTGGGTCCTTGGTACAGGTTGTGGTTTTCACATTTGTTCTGATTTGCAGGGCCTAAAAAGAAGTAGGGATGTGGAGCACAAGAAAATAAACTTAATCATGGGGAATAGGAAAGTGTCACCTATCACCAATATTGGAGTTTATTCTTTATTGGTTAGTAGTGGGTTAGAATTAGATTTGAATAATTGTTGCTACTAGTTCGATATGGTGAGAAACATTATTTCCTTTCATGGTTTGTATAAACAAGGTTTTAGATTTTCATTTGATAATGAAATTGGTTCTATTAATTCTTTTTATAATGCTATATTTTATTTTAAAGCATTGCCTTGTAATGGTATATATGAAACTGCGATGGTTGTAGACAACTTAAGAAATAATGTATTGCACATCGATTTGTCCAATGGTTTGGACAAGGCATGCGTGTGGCATTGTCGTCTTGGACATGTCAACAAGAAGTGCATAGCCCAACTCCAAAAGTATGGAGTCTTGGAGTTATTCGACTTAAAGTCGAATGACATTTGTGAATCTTGTTTGCTTGGAAAGATGACCAAGTCACCCTTCACTAGTGCTTGTGAAAGGGGTGAGGGCCTGTTGGATCTCATACAGATCGATGTGTGTGGACCCTTCAGATCCGCCACAAGGGATGCTAACCGCTTCTATGTGACTTTTACTAATGATTACAACAGATATGGCTATATCTATTTAATCAAGCATAAGTCAGAAACCTTTGAAAAGCTCAAAGAATTTAAACAAGAAGAGGAGAATCAGCTGGGCAGGAAGATAAAGATGCACCAATCTGATCGAGGTGGTGAGTATCTTAGTATCGAGTTCCATGACTATCTTAAGGAATGTGGAATTGTTTCACAATTGATGCCACCTAGGACACCACAACTTAATGGTCTGGCTGAGAGGGGTAATCGAACCTTGTTGGATATGGTTCATTCCATGATGAGTCAAGCTTCGTTACCTATCTCATTATGGGGGTATGCCTTAGAAATTGCCGCCTATATCCTTAATCTAGTCCCAACTAAGAAGGTTGCCAAAACACCTCACGAGATATGGACCGCGAATGTTCCCTCGTTAGCACATATCAAGGTTTGGGTTGCGAGGCTTTCGTAAGACGAGAGAGTCACGAAAAGCTCGAACCTCGTAGTGAGCGCTGTATTTTCATTGGTTAGCCATAGAAGTCCTTTGATATCTCTTCTATAGACCGAGTGACAATGTTGTCTTCGTTGTGAGGAGAGGGGTTTTCCGCGAAAGATAACTCATATGCCAAGAGGATAGTGGGAGGCAAATTGACCTTGAAGAGCTTCAAGAGTTAAGTGATGAAGGAACCTAAAACACTAGCGCTCAACCCAAGTAGGAAACTCCCGTTGAACCGATTGACGAGTTCGTACCTCTAAGACGTTCCAGTAAAGTTAGTGTTTCACCTATGTTATATGGTTTTCAGAGTCCGAATATAGAGGCTGAGATAACAAAGATGATTCGAGTACCATATGCTTCCACAGTTGGCTCGATCATGTATGTTATGACTTGTACTCGCCCTGATGTGGCCTTTTCTTTGAGCATGGTCAACAAATATCAAGGGAATCCTGGTAAAGTTCACTGGACTACGGTAAAGAACATTCTTAAGTACATGCGGAGGACTAAGGACTAGGTCCTTACCCTCGGTGGGAGTGATGACTTAAGAGTGACAAGGAATAGTGACGCCAGCTTTCAGACCAACAGAGATAATTTCTGCTCTCAGTCGAGCTGGGTATTTACCCTGAATGGAGGAGCAATTACTTTGAAAAGTTTCAAATAGAAGACTGTAGCTGATTCAATGTGCGAATCAGAGTACATAGAAGCAAGCGAAGCGTCGAAGGAGGCAATATGGCTGAAGAACTTCATCAGAGACCTTGGAGTTGTACCAGCTATAAAGGAGCCTATGGATTTTTTATGTGACAACGAGGGTGTGGTCGCCTTAACTAAGGAACCAAGGGATCATGGCAGATCCAGGCACATCGACAGAAAATACCACTTCATAAGACATCGGGTAGAATAAGGACTCCTCATAGTAAAGAGGGTATCGTCAGAGGAGAACCCAGCAGATCCCCTTACGAAGGGACATAGTAGGGTTAAGCACTTGCAGCATGCGAGGAGCATTGGGCTGAAGGACGATATTAGTTTTGATGATTAGATATCTGTTTAGAAACTTGTAATAGATAAATGTAATTGACATTTGATGATTAAATAAAAGGAGTTTTATTTATGAGTAAAGTTACTATCTTGTGTCAATTGTTTACTATTGTTTCATTTTGCATGTTTTGACTTCTAGAATAATAAGATTATTCAAACTATTCGCAGTCAATCATACTTTGGAAGTAGGTATTGACGCAAGACTGTTATGAATTTGGCTTGTAGATTGTCTAAAGTGTTTAGACATAGCAAAAGTTTGCTACAACATTCATGAGTGCTCCTGAAATAAGATTTGAGTATTGGATTAAACGTGCGCTCACATGAATCACTTCATGCAATTTATCACGAGTGATTGTGAGACGATAATATCGTATAAGTCTTCAAACCAAGATATATGAGTTGTTGATTACAAGTTGGTTGTGCATTGATAATACGAAAACACATTAGTAACTTGATGTTATAAAACGCACTATTGTGTATGATTTAACGAGTACTTAGTACAAGCATATAAGTTAAAGTTTATCTTTTCCTTTTAATCCTTGGAGGATTGAAAGCGATATCTTGGGCCCCTCGATGATTTTGTTTTGACTTATGTGTCAGACCCAGTCAGGACTCAATTGATGTGTTTAATTAAGTTCTATGTCAAACAAATCGGAAATCGGGAAACAAACTGTTGGACAATAAGTATGATTGTGTTCCGTGTATTTGTCTGCATGATATCTTGAAGAACAGAGGATTATATGATCCCTTATCTAAAGGACGAGTCAGAATTCGACAACGGCTTTTGAGATCTACGATTGCTAATCAGTTTTACTTATA
>NW_027629739.1:0-12500 GCF_051521515.1 Lactuca serriola | reverse complement strand
GGGTTTTAATATTTTATATATAATTTCACTTTCTATGGCCTTAAATAAAAAATCTTGGAAGTTTTATCCATTTTTTTGTCTTCGTCAATGAAAGAATGTTAATACAGTTGTTTGTGACACGTATGTAATGCATTATAATATTATTATTTTTCATTTCAATCTGTTTATTTTCTTTGTATGACATTTTAACATTTTTTTTTGTTATAAACAAGGTCCAGATTCAAACATCTAGATCTGGAGGGTATATTTGGTAAACTCGATTGTATCTACTAGTTAAATAAAAGATGTTTGGAGAAATAGTTGTAGCTATAGCTTTGAAAAATATAAAATGATACAAATTATAAAATTACTAATATGTTTAGTTTACCTTGTTATATGTTACTTCAATAAAAATTTCAAAGTTTGTGACACGACAAGAAATATTGCAAAACACATCATGTGGTATGTAATATGGATCATGCTCTAGCATAGTAAACAACATATCCTTTTCAGATTTTTTGCGTATGTATTTATACAAAGTAAATACTAGGCCTAGTCCATTTAAATGGATAATTTTGTCTACTTTGATAAGGTATTTTGTTTAACATAATACCCAAAGCCACATACCGACCCGTAACACTTTTTTTTTTCTTTGTCATTTTTTTTTTTTTTTTTCGGAAGAGCAATTTTTTATGAAACTAGTAACTAGTAAGGATCACGCATGAAAAAACACATTACGAAAAAGGTTATAGAAATAACAAGGTTGTGACGCCAATCAACCCACTTGTGAAACCAGCCATTTTTTTTTTAATATGACAAATGCGTATAATTTTTTTTTCTTTAATGGGAAACTGGCTAAGGATATTTATATGACTCAACCAGAAGGTTTTGTACAATCCAAGCCTCTTAATATGGTTTTCAAGCTTGAAAATCTATTTATAGGCTCAAACAAGCACCTCTTAGATGGAACATTTGTTTAAATGAGAAAAATCAAAGAATTTGATTTCTTAAGAAATGAAGATGAAGGGTATGTGTATGTTAGATCTAGTGGGAGAGTAGTTTTCTTCCTTGTCTTATATGTCGATGGCATTCTTCTTATGGAAAACGACAACCCAACACTGAATAGTGTAAAACCTTGGCTTGGAAGAGTTTCGCTACGAAGGACTTGGGAGAAGCTGCTTACATACTTGGTATTAAGCATACGTCTAATAAGCGCGCCATGGCGCGCCTCAAGGCAAGTCATGGCTCGAGTCGTGGTGTAGTCGTTATGAAAACGTCAATGACGGGTTTGTTAAGCGTGACTCCCACATAACATGGCATGGCGCTCTTTATTGTTGATACATGAAAGTGAACCTCTAGCAATCCCAAGTCAAGCTATTTTGAAGTGATATGCATTCCGAAGCGTCATGAGTTCTAAAATGAAGCTACTTCCAAAATGAAGACAAGTTCGAGAAGCACTTTATATTCAGAGTTATTCTGAGTCTGTATTAACATTTAATGTTTCTTGTCTTTTAGTTTCAGTAAGGTTCATGGGACAGGATCGAGAAAATCATGTGTGTTAGCTTTTTGACTTTTCAGCTCTACATAGTTCATTCAGTCTTGTCAGTTTGTCTTTTTATCACTCCTTGGCTATTTAAGGAACATGATTTTCATGCAATGCAAGAGCTTTAGTAACATTCTCTTTCACATCAATACTAAGTATCTTGCAAGTCAAATCATTCTCTCTATCATTCTCATTGTTCTTAAATTTTCTTTACATTGTTCATATTCATTCTTACTTACTTGAATACTTTGGTGAACTTCTCATTTCAAGATAAGATTGTTTTACCAGACTTCACTGGAATCTTAATATTAGCAACAGACATTGATCTTAAGTTAATTCAAGGTTTGAGTTTTCAAACCTTGTCCGCGCACAGTTATTTGCACTCTCAGTTGGTATCAGAGCCTAAGTGGTTGTCCTTTGAATCCATAAGAATAGATTATAGTTGATTTGAGATTACCGTGGTATCTTAATTATCTTTGTGTTAAGGATAAAATTTCTTCTATATACAACTTCAGCTTTAATACTTTAACTTCAATGGCTGCTCCTAATCCAACTCAACAAATGTATCCAATGCAAATAGCAAATAGCGTGGGTTGCCCAACGTGTGGCCCATTGCTAGTTGTTGAAGATTATGATCACTGGAAAGTTAGAATGGGAAGATTTTTACTTAGTAGGGAAAAAGGTGAAGATATATGGAGATCTATGAAAGAAGGTCCTCATGTTCCTATAAGACAAATGGTTAGAGATGTTGCTGCTACTCTGATGGGTCAAGAAGAATAATACACCTTTAACTGCATCAGACATCGAAAAGCTTCATGCATATCAGATTACGTTCTCGGAAATGATCATTCGTGTACCTCCCTTTCTCTTTGAGCACATTAAGCTGTGCAAATCTGCCAAAGAGATGTGGGATATACTTCAAGACTTGTTCGAAGGATCTGAGAACATGAAGGATAAGCATTTGACATCCGTTATAAACAACTTTGATACTTTCACTACAACTCCTGGTGAATCTGTAGCCTCTGCATCAAATCGGTACAAGATCGTTGTGAACAACATGACTGCACATGGAATAGTCCGAACTCCACTCAAGTACAATCTGAAGTTCATCAACAACCTCGGAAAAGGATGGGGAAATGTTAATTCATGTATTTAGAGTAATGAACCTCTGAAGAAACTGAATCTCTATCAGTTATTTGACGAACTACAAGGCCATGAATCTAACGTTGCTCAAACATTAAGAGAACTGTGAGGAGGTCCTCTCGCCTTAGTGAGTTCTGTTAACCCACTAATTCCAAGACAATATGTTTCAGATCCTTTTGGAACTATCCCACATGTTTCGTCTGCTCAACCAACAATTCCTACTCCACCTATTCCACTTGTTTCGAACCATTCATTTGAAGAAAATCTTGATCTCGATTCAGTTGATTCCGAACTTCGTTTCCAATAAGAATTCACACTTCTGTCTATGAAGTACAAACGTCCTTGGAATCCCAGTTAGAAACCTTTTCAAAACCGATTTCAAGCTCATCATCAAAGCAATCCTCAACCCTTCCCTAAACCTTCAAAAAATCCACCGGCATACTGACCCAACATCCCAAATCACTCAACGGAACCCCAGGAAGTTCTGAAACCAGTCAAACCCAAGATTATTTGTCACAAATGTGGTCTTGGAAACCACTTTACAAAGGACTGTTTGGCTAAAACTTCTCAAAAATCGTAGGTAAAAGACTCTACCTACTATACTCGTAGAGCCCAAGATTATTTGAACGATGACGACGTCGACATATCCGGTTCAGGAGTTCAGGAGGAGCATCATCCTCAAATTCAAATTGTTCATGGGGGCAACATAACCCCATTGTTGATGCTGGATCATCCACTACACAAGAACTTCCGAGATTACATATCTAGACAAAGGAACATCCTCTCAATGAAGTAATTGGAAATCTCAATGCAGAAGTTCAAACTCACTCTGCTACCAACATTCAAAATGGGTGTCATTTCTTGGCATTCTTATCAATGGTTGAACCAAAATCCATCAAGGAAGCCTTAGAACATTCTAATTAGATTACAACCATGCAAGAAGAGCTAGCAGAATTTGATAGAAATCAAGTGTGGACCCTTGTCCCTCCTCCTCAAGATGACCCTAATATCAGTACAATATGGGTCTTCCGAAACAAACTCGACGACACCAAAGTTATAATCAGAAATAAACCGAGATTGGAACAAAGGATTTAATCAGATCGAAGGACTCGACTATGACGAGACCTTTTCTCCTGTTGCTCATCTTGAAGCCATCCGAATATTTCTCGCTTATGTTGCTCATAAAGACTTTAAAGTTTACCAAATGGAGGTCAAAAGCGCATTTCTCAACGGTGAACTTAATACCGAAGTGTATCTTCGAATTCCCCCTAGATTTGAAAATCTTTCATATCCAAACTACTGTTAAAAACTTCAAAAAGTTGTTTATGGCCTCAAGCAAGCTCCACGCGCTTGGTACGAGACTCTCACTGATTTTCTAAACCATTCCAGTTTTCAAAGAATAATTAGTTATCCTACTTTATACCAAATATTGAATGGAAACCATCTCATGTTAGTTCAAATATATGTTGACGACATCATCTTTGGATCTACGGAGTCAACGATGGTTGTTGATTTTGCAAAATTATTGGTTAGTCGATTCCAAATGAGCATGAATTATGAATTAAGTTTCTTCCTCGATCTACATGTTAAGTAGACCAACAAAGGAGTCTTTATTCATCAGGAGAAATACATTTTCGAACTTCTAAAAAAGTATTCAATGGAAACATGTGCCTCTGCAAAGGTTCCAATGGGTTTCGGATACAAGATCGTCTTGTACCCATTAGGTGTTGTTGTTGATCAGAAGAAGTACAGGGGAATGATTGGATCACTACTCTACCTCACTACAAGTCATTCAGACATCATGTTCTCTACATGTCTGTGTGCTAAATTCAAGGTTAATCCGAAAATGTCTCATCTTCTAGCCATCAAGCAAATTTTCCGGTATCTCAAAGGAACAAAGAACCTCAAAATTTGGTATCCAACAAATGAAATTTTCATTTGTCAAGTCTATTCTGATTCAAATTATGGAGGTCTTCAACTGGATAGAAAAGCACATATGGAGTTGTTAATTTTTTGGTGGAATTTTGGTTAGCTAGTCATCCAAGAAACAGAACTGTATTACTCTCTCAACGGCCAAAGCATAATACATTGTTGTTGCAATTTGCACTTCGCAAATTCTTTGGATGAAATATCAGCTTCTAGACTATCAACTTCTAGACTATGGTTATCGATTTCAACTTATTCCCATCTATTGTGACTCTCAAAGTGCAATTGCGATTTCTCACAATCCAATTCAACACTCCATGACCAAGCACATTAATATTTGGTACCATTTTATTAAAGATCATTTTTAAAAGGAAACATCGATCTCATTTTTGTTCCATCTGATGATAAAATTGTTGATGTCTTTACTAAGGCATTAGAAGAAACCAAATTCAATAGGTTTTTGAACAAAATAGGAATGATGATGCCTGAACCACAATTCTTCCAAGAGGCTTGTACTCTCTAATGGAAACATTAGAAAGTAAAGCAATTTCGAAGTCAAATTCTTTTCTTCTCGGATTTGTTTCCTCTCGGAAAATATAAGATCATTATATGGATCTTTTTGTCTAACCTCTTCTTCTAGTTTTAACATGTTTTAGATTTCCTCGTTACTTGAAGTTTTAACCGATATTGTTACATCAGATTACTTGAGAAATTCCCTTTTCGGAGTATGTGTCAATAAAAAGCATGTGTTATGATATTCATCTCAGATTTCAAATTCAAAATGATAATGCGAGTTCATCTCTTATCTTCTTTTGAGCTATGTTCCTTCAATTCTTGGAATCTCAAATCTTTTGAAACTTGTCCTCTAAGATTTTCATGCATTTCTTCCTCTGATATTTAGTTTGAGACTGTGCCATCTCGAAATCTACATTACATACTAATGATGTGTTCGTAATCTTTCTGAAGTATCTTATGACATCTCATCTGAGAATCTGATTATTTTGAGATCCTTAGCAATAAAAGAATTTTAAGGTTATCATTAAAGTTTTTATTCCGAAATGTTTTTAATTAATACATTAACGGTAATTTTTCTTCATGATTATCCTTTTAATTCTTAATAAACGTGCTTTGGCACACAGTCTAATAAAGTAAATGAGTGAAATCAGAACTGAATCCATGGTTTTCTCTGTTGAACAAACATCCCATCTTTCGTTCGAAACAGTCATTCAGGAAACCTTTTTAGGAAATGCATTTAATGTGACTCATTTTGTGTTCAGGTGTCATCATTTCATTCTTTTACCTGACCCGAAATATCCAACCTATAAAAGGATTTTGAATCCTAACTATTCCCACTTTTCACTTTTGTTATCTTCTTCCTAGAGCATCCTCTCTGTACTCTATTTTTCAAGCTCTCAAACCTTCAACAATGGCATCTTCTCAAACTACTACTCAAGTTTCCAAACTTTTATCGAAGAAGAAATCTTTAAAGGGTTGCGCGTCATCTTCATCCACTAAATTCATCCTTAGTGAAACAACTCAACTGTTTTCACTTTATCCCATGGATTATGACGAATCCATCTGCGCCATGATCGAGTTCATCTCCCGTCACGCCATCGTAGTTCCTCTCACTAAAACCCCTAACCTTAAACTTCCTCTTTGTATTCTTCACAAAGCGTTTGAACGCATCAAAATTGAGGATGATGTACTGGAAGTGAAGATCACTGATGATAAGATAGTTCCTCCACATAAGAACACATTCCTCAAAGTGATCGACATTGCAGAAAACCCAAAAGGGTTTCATGTTCAAGAACCAACGACTGAAGACTTTCATTCTTTTTTGAATCAAATTGGGTACAATGGAGAATTCCAAGCAAATGAGTTCAACAAGTTTGTTGTTCCCAACGTATGGACCAAACTGATGCATTTCATCTTTGTGGATTGTCCAACAAACATGGTGGTACAAACACCATAAGCAAGGACTGGCTTCATGTTGTGTACAACATATTCTCTGGAAAAGACAATAAAGTTAACCTAACCAAGGTGCTATGGCAAGACTTTTGGAAATTCATTGTAAAGTAGAAGCCCAATGAAGTTTCCAATCCGAGATTCTGGGCTCTAACACCTCAAAAGTTGTACTTTGAGAGATTATAATCCATTCCTCTCAACTCGGATATCAAAGAGGTATATATCTCCTTTAAAGCTATAAAAACTTATAGGTTACCGAATCAATCCGCTTTTGGACCTATCCGGCATTTGCTAGAACACACGTTAGCTGGAGTTCCATCCAATTCACCATATCTCAAATATCATCTTGAGATTTTGGTTGTGTTTTCAACACAATCTACCCTAATCTCGGATGATCCAGGATCAGATGTGAAAAAATCAACTTCTTCAGGAGGTCGGAAGAAGAAGATGGCAAAACAAAAGCAATCACAATCAAAAGTCCAAGCCAAAAATAGAACCAAAGCCAATGAATCCTTTCAACAGGATTCACAGATTGGCATTCAATTTGACTTTGGATCTCAACCTACCCCTCCCATACACTCTTCCGAAGTATCCTTTGGAGTTTTAATATCACACACACACACACATATACTCACGAGGAGTCTGCACATCATCCTCCCCATCTTCTCAAAAAGATGGTGCAAGTGTTAAACATAGTCCCTTAAAGCCCCCTGGGATACACACATGAGTCATTTTGGAAATCCCTCTCGGTTCTAGAGAAGCACAATCATGGGCACCTATCTCTGATTCCCAGCTTTCCGAAGGTGGTGTAGTCCTTCTTACTTCAAAAGCCACAACCGGTTTGATGCTTGGTTCAGGTAAAGGAAAATCGGGTAATTTTGACAACTACTGGTCTGATTTTGTT
Source organism: Lactuca serriola (assembly GCF_051521515.1). Lineage (NCBI taxonomy): Eukaryota > Viridiplantae > Streptophyta > Magnoliopsida > Asterales > Asteraceae > Lactuca > Lactuca serriola. The sequence goes on along the minus strand of NW_027629739.1, from coordinate 5,040 downwards.
GATAGGGATCATACACGGCATCCGGGGCTCACAAGGGAACATGTTGAATATACGATTATCTATATGTGTCAACGTGGTCTTTGAAGTCGTCTTCCTTTCACTTTTCCATCCGATGAAGAAACCGATCAGGTTTTCAATCCTTCCAAAGAAGCTCAGAAGACTTCTATAGGAGATGTTACCGAATCTACAAATGTTTCAAATGATTCTCCTCATATGTTCACAAGTGAAATACCTCCCACGGATCCTACTGACGATGATCTCTCCGACGAGGACATGTTCGAAGATGACAATACAACAGTTGGTGCTATTTCGATCCCCTTAGCTTTTCACTCTCTATAGAATCCCTCCTCCTAGAAACCGTTTTATGATTTTGGTCTCTCCTCATCCTCCAAGGAATCCAAAAAAGAAGAAGACATTGAAGCCAACAAGCACTCCTCTCCTATATTTACCTTGGAAAGCGATCAAGGTAAAGAGGCTCAAGCTAATCCACTTGATGATTCCAATCCCTCCGAACCACATGGTGATGATGATGATGATGATGATGATGATGATGATGATGAGAAGTATGAGAGCTCTACCTTGGACACATGATCTTGAGGCAAAAATATTGCAGATCCTTTTTCCTTGTTAGAACTCCGAGACAATGTTGCATCAGCTGTCTCCAGAGTTGATTCCCTCGATCAAAAAGTCGTAGGTCTTGATTCAAAGCTTGATTAAAAGGTTACAGGTCTTGACTCCAAACTTGAGCTTATCCTTAAATCGCTTTTAGAGATCCAAGTTACTGCTCCCTCGAAACTTAACCAAGAAAATTAGCTCGACCAACTCATTTCCCTTCATCTTAACCTCACAATCGAAGAAGTTGAACAGAAACAAAATGATAGTCTCGACCATCAAATTTCTACCACCACTATCATGCTCCAGATTCATGACAACATGATTACTACTACCAACGAACTCAGCTAGCAGACTCATGTTCGTCATGAGAAACAAATTCAACAAATCGAAAAAGAGATTCGTAAAAAGGATGTTATGAATATGGTCATGCAGGAGGTGCTTATCAAGCTCATTCAAGCAACTTAGAATGTTGTGTATGTTCCCAACAAAAAGTTCGATGAGATTCTCGTTATTATGGATGAAACATTTTCTCATCTCCAAGCTCAAGATCCAATAGTCGAAGCTTACTACGCTCTCACCAAAAAACTCAACACCAATTTCCAACGACTCTTTGAACAACTGGAGGAAATCAAAACTGAATCGATACCTGCATCGTAGGCATTTTCATCCCATGCAAGAGGGGGAGAAAGTGAAAGAAAAGAAATAAAAAATCCAATGGAAACCTATCTCAAATTTCAGGATCTGAGATGAATTAACCGCTGATAAAATTCTTGAGGTCGAATCTGCCGTTGAACCTCTTGACACAGATGATGAAGAAAATGAAGACCCAACTGAAAATGTGATCATAGGACTTCAAGCCATCAGGGAACAACCTATGCATGTCCTTTTGGAAGTAGAGAAGATAAAATGGTCCTCGGTTTCTTAGCCATGATCTTTAGCGAAAGTGTTCAAAAGAAGTCGATACATGGTAAAGCTCAATACCAAGCTGACTATTGATGCATTCAGAGCTACTCAGTCCATGCTTCCACCAATTCCTGCTCCGAGGATAGTTCAAATTTATGAATGTTCTCCCACCCGAAAACCTGATGAAATCATTAAAGAACCTCTTATTCATCCTCCATCTGAATTTTTCATCACCGAATTCGGTCATCAAACCATCTCCTCCATTTAAGGAACAAGTGAAAATCCACAAGACAAAGGCAAACAGATTGCAACAGACTCGAACAACCTAATTAAGATGTTTAGAAAGTTCGAGGGCTATTCTCAAGAACAGATTGATCAAGCTATGGAATAAAGCATTTGAATTCAAGCGTTTAAAGACAATCCGAATCTAATGTTGGGCATTTTTCCTCTTTTCCAAGAAGGAGTTATTCATGATATACACTTCATGCCCTTCATGTACTATGATCTTACGACAGAAGATGACCAACTTGACTTACCAATCTCTCCACATGGTCATTTCTATATCAAGTACGCTCCTCTACATCCGAATGATGATCCTCAAATAATCATCAGAATAGAGCGTGAGAGATTGAGAACCTTTTAATCTGTCAACGTACGACCCCAAAAGGAAGTGTGGTCTTGGAAGAATTACCAAGATCGTCGGATATTGTAACAAGGTTTCGAGAAAATTCGATCTTAATTGCATGTTGTACAAATACTTTGAACAAAGAATCCACCATCACCATCATGGACACATGATAGTTTATTTGATTTCCTTCTTTTTATTAGTTTATTTTATATTTTTAGGTCTTTTTATTGGTATTGCATTGTATATTCTTTATTTTATTTATCATGGATCGTGTCGGGTACTTTCTATTTTGCATGAGATATTTTACAAGATTTTGGAGCTCGTTGCGGTTGAGGTTTGACTGGAGTTGGACTTGGAGGGCTTTTCGACGCATTATTGGGCTTTACGGATCCATCAAAGGAGATTTGGGCTTAAAAAGTTGAAGACTTGGTTGAAGTGGGCTTGTGAAGATGGGTCATGGATTCTTATTTTGGGTTTGGACTATACATATTTAAAGCTTGAAGATGATTGACCAAATTTGAATCATGTGAGGCGTGGAGGGGACCAAGGAAATCTTGGGTAGTGGGGTGTGTAGTGGAGAAAAATGAGCCAATAGCATTTCAACAATATTTGCGAGGGTGGAGTCCCAGTTGCGCAACACTTGCGAGGGTACCCACGCAACTACACACTTTTGTGCATTTTGGTCGTTTTGCTCACCATTTACTTGGAGGGTTCGGTCTAGTAGCTTATTCTTTGATTTGACACCATTGGAGACCATTAGAGGCGATAGTTGTGGGATAACTCGAGGAGTTGAGTTAACTCGGAGCGTTGACTTCGATTTTGACTTTGACTTTGGCAAAGTTTGACCTATTATGGGTTTTAAAGTATGGATCGGTATCTAAGGAATTGTTTTTGTTTAGGGGTTGATTATAGTTGTTTCTGGGGCCGGGGATTTATCTAGTTATCTTTCAGCATTCGAGGTGTGTTTCCTTACTGGGCTTAGGAGCTAAGTATAGTTGTTTCCCGATGACTATCTGTATGTTATGTATATTATCTGTGTATGTGTTTATATTATTTCCGAGCTCAGCTCGATGACCGGGCGGGGACTGATGACCAGACGGGGTCCGATGACCGGGACGGGCCCACTGTATGTTTAGTGTATGTTTGGTATGTGGTATTTTGGGAACACACTAGGCTTCGTGCTTATAGTTTTCAGTTTATGCTTCAAGTACTTTTGGTTTCAGAGGGAAGAGCTTGGGATGATTGCATCGCACACACCATTAGATTCCGCACTCGTTGTTTTACTCTGATTTTATGACAATTCATGCATTGGTTTTTTTATTTGAGATGTTTGGATGTTATTTGAATCACTATTTTATCTAATATTAAATTGAAAATTTTTAGGACCATATTTTTGGATGTTTCAAGGTGTGAACCATTAAATGCATTCATACTTTGGATGCTAGATCTTCCAAGAGCATCAAAGGAATTCAACATCTTTAAGGATTCACAAGTATATACGATTATACTTGAAAGATTAGTAAATCAATCTCTGTTGTTAGTCTAAATTCATGGTTTTAAAAGTACATTGTCATAATAGTAAAGCCTAGATCTAGGATGCATGTGCACTTAAGGTTTATATTGAATGTTTCTGTTGCGTAAATTTTGTGTATAAATGCATAGAAACCCCATCGCATCCTATGCACATGCCCTCTAGACTCCTCCACTCTATTTGTTTCCAAAACCTTTCAAAAAACAAATAAACATATTATGAATGATATCATCAATATTTTTATACATGAACAATTTCAAATATGCAAGCAACCTAAACATACCAGGAAACATTTGAAAGTGCTAAATTACTCCAAAAGAAATAACAATTTAAAGATTAGTAGAATTGTAATAGAAAAAAATGATGAAAAAAAAAAAAGAAAAAAAAAAAACAATATAAAACCCTTTATGAAAATTAATGGTTAAAGGATAACCTTACAAAAAAGCTTTAGTTTACCAACAAAGGTATAATGGTAATAGAAAGAAAAAGAAAAAGAAAAATCAATATAAAAACCTTTATGAAAATCAATGGTTATAGGGTAACCTTACAATAAAGCTTTAGTTTACCCACAAAATATCAAAAAACTTGACTATTTCAATAACTTCACTCTTAATGATACGTGGAAAAAGAAATATGAAATCAATCAAATGTGAAACAGGATTGCTAAACTATCAATAAATCACAAAAAAAAAAAAAAAAAAAAAAAAAAAACTATGAAATCGGTCATAAATTAGACTTATCCGACTTAAAACGAAGAAAGATATATCACTGAACTAACCTTGATGATATCATATGAGGAAGCGACAAGCAGTTGAGTGTAAGATTTTGAGGGTTTACTGAAACTAGCATCATTAACCCATATAAATCCTTAATCAAAAAGACAAAACCTAAAAACAATTATCTTCTTCTAAAGGCACAGGGCAAGAAGGCGAAAACACAGAGAAAGAGAAAAAAGATAAAACCGATGAAAAAAACTTTAAAGGCTTGGTGGGAAATAAGGAAGTTGATGAACGACATAAGATACCTTATTAGGTAACCAAGCCAAAAAATTGTCAAACCATCACGCGCATATCGTTCCTTCCTAGTCGCACAAAAAGACACACAAATACACAGACACGCATAGGGAAACATATTGAACCTATTATTCAATAGGGGGTGATCGAATTCCGAGAGCAAGTCGATTCCGATCTCGATTGACGGTGAAATAGAGAATAGAAAGACAGTGAGAATGAATGACCAGATTGGAGGAACTAGCGGTACCTAGAAGTGGATTGAAAATTTGAAGTTGGAAGTCTGAATCGGTCACCCTATTATCCCAAAAACCTAAAACGATTGAACACATAGCGGTGGAAAACACCTCAAA
>NW_027629738.1:0-2500 GCF_051521515.1 Lactuca serriola | reverse complement strand
CCATGAACGACCAAGGGAACGAGGCCCCTTGCCACACACATGCCCATCCATGAACGACCAATGGAACGAGGCCCCTTGCCACACACATGGCCATGAACGACCAAGGAAGCTAGGCCCCTTGCCACACACATGGCCATCCATGAACGACCAAGGGAACATGGGTAGTTCCCACACACAGCCCCATGAACGGCCAAGGGAACAAGACTTCTTCCCAAACAGACACCCATGAACGACCAAGTGAACAAGGCTTGCTCCCACACACAGCCCCATGAACGACCAAGGGAACAAGTCTACTTCCTACACAAACACTCATGAACGACCATGAAAACGAGGCATCTTGCCACACACATGCCCTTGAACGAACCAATCCCATCCTCATCGTTCTAAGGAACAAGGGGCCTTGACAAACCATGAGCAGATTTCTAAGCAAGTCAAACGATGAAGGGAGCAAAGTGTTGTAACCGAATCCGTTTAAGTGTTGTAGTTCCTACTTACTACATAGTCACCAGGCGAACTGCTCGTGCTCTTTCGGGTTCATCCAAGCGACTAATGAATAGCTAGAAGCCTTATCTGCCTGCCTATCAGTAGGCGACAGAGACAAAAACCCGAACACGATATATTTCCATTTCAAGGTCTATGTTCACAATGACCCACGCAAAGTTTCAATGACATTCCAACTTCATTTGAGCTGCATATCAACAAGTAGGGAACCGAACGCTTCAAGGCATGGCCAGGGATAGGTCACGGACATTTATGCCCCAAACATGACATTTTTTTATTTCAACGCCTTTCATTTATAATAAAAAGCATCCCTACAAAATTTCGTGTGAATCCGAATTAATTCGAGCGAGTTATGGACGATTTCGCAAAATTATGCATCCTGGGCAAATCAATGTCTGTTCCTGTCACCAAGCTCTTTGTGCAATATGTATATATAGGGGGTACCAGGGGACTGCTCCCCATCGGCGCCCTGGGGGGTGTTCAGCGCCCAGAGCTGTCGAGGCTGGCACGCTCGAGGCCATGGCCAAGGCGCCCGGTCTTCACGAAAACGAGGCCATCAACGCCCCCATAGACGCCCCACTCGCGTGTCCCCTCGCCCCGACGTCGTGCGTGTCCAAAAATTATGCATCATCAGGGAAATCCATGTCCGTTCCTGTCACCAAGCTCTTTGTGCAATATGTATATATAGGGGGTACCATGGGGTCTCATTCGCATGGGTGCCCGACTTGGGCGATGGGCAGCTCAGAGTCATGAGGCTGTATCGAGCACCAACAAGGCAAGCCAAGCCAAGCCCACGACCCATGAAAGAGGCCAACACCCCCAACACGCTGCCTTGATTTCTCGAACGATGGCCTGAGAAATAGCCCCGTTGCCTTGATTTTCCTCGACGCCGTGCGCATGAACTAGCCCCGTTGCCTTGATTTTCCTCGACGCCGTGCGCACAAACTAGCCCCGTTGCCTTGATTTTCCTCGACGCCGTGCGCATATTAAAAATTATGCATAATCAGGGAAATCCATGTCTGTTCCTGTCACCAAGCTCTTTGTGCAATATGTATATATAGGGGGGGAGCCGTGAGTGAGCACGGCAAGGGGTGAACGCGCCAGATGGCCTTTCAGCGCGATCATGGGTGACGGTTGCTTAGTTCCGAGTTGCTTAGATAATACCCCTCCGAGTGGGGCCTTGGCGGGGTGTGGGGATGCCTCGTCAGGTCGCTGCGACAACAGTCCAGGGTTGTGGTCTAGCCTTGGAAATGTGGGATGAGCTGTCTGTGTGGCAATACGATGACGATGTGTGCTTGCTAATCTTGTTCGACGTGCTTCTGGTGCTAGCCAGCATTTGATAATGTGCCGATGATGGGGAAGTGATAGGCGTTAAAGTGGCATGTGTTGCTTTTTGTGATACTACTACGGTACGCTGGTCTATCCTTGTTAGACGTGCGGTTGGGTGCGTAAGAGCTGCCATTGGTTAAGCACCGATAACGTGGAGGACGAGCATTATCGGGAAGCATTGTCAGACATTCAGGATCATCACGGCGTGTTGAAGTTATCTTGGAAGCACAAAAGATGCCAAGCCTGGCTAGCGTCTTTGTGTGGGCGGGGTAGCTTCGTACACTGCATCAACCCAAGACTTGCCTTCTCTGAGGTACGATTGGTGCCCATGCCCAGCTAGTGCTGGTCGTACAGGATCAGAGATAGGCATTAAGAGGTCCCTTTTTGCTATCCCCGGCCCAAGCACATACTACATTGCCCATGCCCAGCTAGCAATGATGTGCTTAGGTCAGCAGCGTCGCCTGTCCCTTGTTGCGCATCGTTTGGTGCATTCTGGGGGTTGTTTAAGCTTGTGGTTGCTTGCATGGCCTTGTGCCAAGTGGGTGGCTGCTAGTTTGATGATCTTCGGGGATGTCTACCCTAAAGGTGCATGAGTGGGTGTTTGGTTTTGTAACGGGTGGTTGGATGTCTGCTTGAGCAGCAACTTCCATGCGTTCTTACCTCTTCAGTT
>NW_027629737.1:0-30066 GCF_051521515.1 Lactuca serriola | reverse complement strand
TGAGAAAAAATCGACATTACATACCTTATAAAACACCATAAAGTATATGTATATTGTTAGTTCTAATATACTTTAAGATATTTTATAAGTTCTTTGATGCCAAAGTTTTCTATTATGTTTTTTACGCAACATATTTGTGTTAATGCAATGAAGAGAATGGTTGGTGTTTGTTTTTCTATAACAAAATGCATACTAATTTTGCAATGAATAACCTTTGTATTATAGCTTGCATATCTATAAATCAAGCAAAACATATTTTCCAATTTAATTCATTTTCTCATGATTCTTAACAGGCGAAGATGCTCAAAGTTAACAAACCTAGAGTTCATCTTTTCTGCTTAGATGGTTGGTCTAGACTCTAGATGATTCAAGCAATATATTGTAGTATTGTACTTTAACCTTTTTCGTTTTTAGTATAACATACTTTAGACACCTTAAAAAATATACACAAATTATCTTGTTTTTGGATCGTGCTTAGCACGGACCTCAAAGTTTTCTAGTGTATATATATATATACTAGAAATTTTGTATCATATCTGCATTGTAATCACCCAAATTTTTTAAAATTCAACCTTATAACTTGATTGTTTCCAAAATCTTTGGACTTTTACCATTATCTTCCTTCAAATGATGTCTTTCTACGGAGACCTCCTGGTGGGCTTCATATACTGCCGTTACAAATCAAATGGTGTAGGAGGAATATAATGGTAAATGTTTAAAAATCTTGGAAGTAAATCAAGTTAAGGGTTGAAGTTTAAGAACCTTAGACGATTGCAATGCAAATATAATGCAAAACAATGTAGTATAATGTAGTTAAGTATCTAAGCTTATATAAGGTTGTTAGGTATATTCACTTTACCTTATATATATATATATATATATATATATATATATATATATATATAAAGCTAGGAATAGTAAAGTTGAAAGTGTGAGGTTGCAATTCTATTTTCTTTTACAGTAATTTTATGTCATTATGTAGGTAGTTTGTGTACAGGTGGCCTCACCGTTTTATCTACCAATCAGGCTTCATTTCTGGCTTTATCAACAGTAGATAACATCCCCATTCCAGTGTTTCCAGGATCACCGACTCAGGGTTCGCCGATTCATCATTTCAGAAACGTCTCCATTTCCTGTTTCTCCCTTGCAACGTCTTCTTCAACATCTCTGGGAATCCTTCGTTCTCAAAACCTTTCACCAACACAAACAGTTCCTCCATATTATTTCTCACCATACACATCACTGTCACCGCTATTACTCTCCAATCAAAAGGTTACAGAACTGTGGATTATCCACCGACAGTCTCTCCTCTATCTTCTTCTAATTCCTCCACTTCCCGCCGCTTCTCCAAAACCCTTTGATCTCTATCTGAACTCATTGGCATCCTTTCTATCACTAACCATCACCGTGGTACCAAATCGACTACCTATCTATTCACTTAGAGGTTGATGTCTGCCTTCCCATGGATTTCCAGGGCAAAATCATAGAGGTGCTTCCATGGCGAAGGGTGGTTCGTCTCTGTACCAATCTACCTCTTTCCTTCGTTCTTTGATTTTCATATTTCCGTTGCTATCAGTGGTGTCGGCTACCACCGTCGACTGCTACCGACACTAAGAAGCCGACCAAACCTAAAGCCTAACCATCACAGCTTGCTTTTGATTACTCGATTTCTTTTTTCGTTTCTGCAGACAAAGATGGGTGAAGACATATCTGGAGGAGACGAAATGAGGATTAGCAAAGTAACATTTCTATCTCTCAGTTACTTATTACATAGGAAAAATCATAATCTAATTTTCTTTTTATATCCTATATCCATTTGTCGTTTACTTCTAGGTGAGGTAGATGATGCATTATACTATTACAACAAATGCTTAGAGTCTGAGGAAATCATTTGTTTGGATAGGAGAATGACAATTGAAGCTGTGGATGGCCTGCAAAAGGCACAGATAACTAACCACCTTTGATGCAGGTTTTCGCATTTGCGACATTTAAACTAAATCACCAATTTGCCCTTGGCAGAAAGTGTCTGGTTATTTAAAGCTCTGCAGAGGGAACTATCAATAGGCTCTTATTCATAGAAATTACTTAACATGAAAGGAGGGGCTCTTCTTGTGTTATGTGATGCTCTACATGTAACATGAGTAACTAAGAATTGAGAATGTGGGCCCCATGAGTCATTAGTTCATTTAGCTGTTACCATACGTGATGCCTTCAGAGAAAATATGGAAGAGGTCGGTGTATCAGCTGCTGTTGAGGTTTATTTTTTCTTCATACTTTCTTATCTCAATAACGTATGAAAACAGATGAAGTACCCCTTAATAACGTAAACGTTCAAAATGATGTTATATATATGCTTGTGCCCACAACCTGTTTGAAGAAATGTCTTTTTTTTGTTCATCCGTCTGTATGGAAACTATTTGTTCCTGTTGAATTGGGATTGAATGACAACATCATCCCCAGAAGAAACCACCAGTAAAATAAATAACACAATCTATTTTTCCCATACTTTAGTCACTAATAAGGGTATTTGTGTCTTTTGACAGGTGGTGAAGTTTTAATAAGAAAAAGGGTAAAAAGAAGATATAGGTAGATGATTACCCTAATTCTTTTTTGGCAGAAAGATTTTTCGAAATACGCTGCGTAAATAATAGAAGGATTGAAAATAAACCAGTAAATGTAAAAATGAAAGTACAGAGGTTTGATTCTTCTAATGGTTATTTGTTTTCCGTTGTTCGATTTTTCAGAATCTCTTATTCAACCTAGACAGAGGCGCTGATCGTATGACAATAACATTGGTTTTTACTTGACTTGCAATCTACAAGCAAAGCCAGTCGACTTTACCCTTTAAACATTTTAACCCCCGAATAATCAATAAACTATGTAGTCGACGTACACTCCTTTTGGAAATGGTTTAATCGAAATCCGACCCCGCAACACGGTGTCACCTTTCTAGTTTTTATAAAAAATCTATAACAAATTTATTAAAATAGAAAAAAAGGATAAAAAGATAAAAAAAAATAGTGAGTAGATATTTGATGGAATGAAGTGTTAGTGGAATAGTGCACCAGAAAACACATCAAACACAACTGAAAACGATGTCGATACGGTCGAAACTATTTCAAGAACATTGGCGGTTAATTTCAGTTTCGGTGATCGGAATTGTGGCGAAGTGCTTGAGAAACATAGCAAAGTCAAGATTATTATCAAAGATTTAAAAAAAAGGTAATCATCTATTTGAAATCGCACATCCAAACACGCTAAGAATTCCGATCTAGCAAAATAAACAAAATAAAATTCACCTTTTACTGTTATCAATGATTCCACGAGTTGAAATTTTATCCAAACTAGTGAAGAGGCCCGTGTGTTGCATGGGTCATATTTTTTTTTTGGTTGATGTTTCGTGGAAGTAGATGTTGCAATCATTAGCAGTTTATGGTAGGTATGAACAAATGAAAATACAAGCTATCATGGACAACACGTTGCTATTTTCGGTAAAACAAAATGCAAGTATGTTACTATTACATGAGGGTAAGAGAGTTAGGATTTTTTTTACCTGAAACACACATAAACCACTAGTTTTTAGGTGATAATTGCATGTTTTGCAATCTATTCAATAAGAATCAAAGAAAATAGGTGGCATCTTGGCTTATACACCATTAACTAAGTTATCATGACATGAATCACTACCATTAGAACCGTAACGACTTCTTTTTGAAAAATGAATCCGTGGAAGTTGTATGTTTATGATCCATTAAAAAAAAAAAGCAATCTCACAGTAAAGTCTAACTCAAAGAGTACAAAATTCAAGGGTATTTGATTAAAAGTATTGTTCAAGTGATTAAAAAGTCATAATAGTACCCGACTTTCATGAAGTTGAAGTTCAAGCGCAACCTCTCTTCTGTATCTTCCGCAATAACTTCCTCTAAAAGCGACAAAAAGCAAATTTTTAGGGCTAATGCTATAAAACGGAACAAAAGCAAATTCAAGGGTACGCTTGATATCATTTTTTTTTTTTTTTTGTAATTTATGCAAAAAATACCTTTGCATTTGGAAATATTCCTCTTAGAATTATTTCCAGAATTACAACTATTGCTCAAAAGTAATATATATCATCATGCTACTATTCCTTAATTTCACCTCTCAAAAGTCTTCCTTGCAACAAAAAAGTGTGTTATGACTCCGAATTTTCAACTTTTACTAATGATGTCATAAAAACTGCAAAATGTTCCCAAAATTCATCCCCATGTTTAACAAAAGCAGATGGCAATTAGCGAAAAATATTTTTGTAATAAAATATCAAATCTCAAATTTAGAAAAACTCTACTTTTTTCGCCTTTTACTGAAAACCCATTATACAATTTGTTTTTAAAGAAAAGTTATTGAATATTTTTTTTGTTTATTTACGCCATTATCTGTTAAAATAAGTTACTATGTTACATATGTTTATTAGTAAACAAATTAGATGTGTTGAAAATAGTCTCTCAACAAAACATTCCAACCCAAAACATCCTAACACAGGCCAAAACAATCCGGTAGTAGTCATGATATATTACAACAATTCACCAAATATGATTATTTTAGCTACTATACTTAACATGAAAGTTCAAAATATTGACGTCCCTCACTCAAAAATTATAAACCACTAAAAAGTTCAATGTAATAATTATGAGTAACTATATTTCAACAATAATGTCACAAAGATAAGGTAGAAAATGTTGAAAATATATAATGTCAAAGATGCTTATTCTATTTAAACTCAGGCAAATAAGTTTGATGCTAAAGACTTCATTTGCCTACAAAAGTTATAACTTATTTTTTTGTGAATTATAAGGGAAAATGAACAGGTAAATGATACAACCCTACTGAAATTGGATTGCCATAATGCAGAGCAATGTTCCAATTTCTTTCAGAGTAATGATTTAACTTGTTTATAAATTAGCACTGCATAAATATGCAAAACCAACAAAAATCAATTCTGTATGTTGTTATATTGCAATATTAGATGATAGGAACTTAATTTTGACATGATATCATAGCTATAGTTTTTTGTTAAAAAAGGCATAACCAAAATAATAGGTGTATAGTATGCAAACTCATAATCCAACAAATTTAAGGTCATTAGAAAGGTAAACCTCCATGTTTATTGTGCCCACACACATCCTTGATCCTTCAGTGTATGTATAGTTTTTACATGACCTTTATTTACACAAAATTATTTACACACAAAAAAATTATATAATTAAATATAGATCATTATCGCCATGATTTTTATAATAAGATACTAACTTTCAGAACTTCGTACTCCTTACCCTTAAGATCAAGCCAAATTATGCCTATATACCTGAACATAACAGAACCGCTTACACTTCCCCTCTCAAACGTCAAGAGATCTTGATCTCTGTAGAAAATTAATTAAAACATATGTTAATGGTTATCAATAAGAAACTCCCCACATTTGACTTCTACACCAAAAGTTACGTTTCCATTTAACAAAATTTGCCACTCATTTTTAAATAGTTAGAAAGAATAAAAAACCAACCAACTTTGACTAAATAAATCCTCCACCCTAGCCTTTAAATCCATTCATGAATCAAGAAAATCACTAGTGGTCGAGTAATGATAAATCAAACGAAAAGGAAGAAAATGTAATACTAACCATATCAAAGTTATGAATAAAACAAACATCTTTTTTCTAATAGAATGAACAATTATATATTTTATCTTAGTTTGAACAAAAGAATATCGTTGTGTTGTGATGATCAATAAAAGTATCAAATCCTTATGATTACACAGCAATTTACTCACAAAAGTAAACTGTACAGAAACTGTAAATATTTATACCAAGTCAAACTGCATCTTACTTTTTTTAGTCGATATCCCCGCTAAAAAAGAGTAAGAAACCAAGTGGAAATACAGAGACGTGCTTGAAAGTTGAAACTCAGCCCACTTCCATTTATCTCCCTGACAAAAATGGTAAATATATATGGTAAATATTTTTCACAACCGTTATGCCTTAATACATAACTCGTAATTAAACTGTTATAATTAAGTGAAAGACACATGCAACTAGAAATGCGATCTGATAAGTAAATTTACATTCCTTGACCAAACAAGTGGTCTGGCTTTCTCCACAGAAGTCCAAAAGTCTTCCAGCCACACCCATCGCCATCTCACATTATCTTCTATCTTCTTAATCTGCTTACGATGATCATCCAGATTCATCTCATCCAAATTTCTTCGCAATCATTTTAACTTTGGTTAACAAAGATTTGATTTTTATCAGGATCCTTCAATCATACCTTCAATGGCGTCTTCTTCAACTTCATCCATTCACAAGATCTTTAAGTATGATGTATTTTTGAGTTTCAGGGGCGAAGACACTCGTACGAACTTTGTTGACCATCTTTATCATGCTCTTAAGCAAAAAGGCATTCATACTTACAAGGATGACGAAGAAATCAAAAAAGGGGAAAACATCAGTGATGAGCTCATCGGATCCATTGAAGACTCCAAATTCTACATCATTGTTTTCTCCAAGAGATATGCCTCTTCATCTTGGTGCTTGAATGAACTTGTTAAGATAATGGAGTGTCAGAAGACGAACGAGCATACCGCTTACCCTGTTTTCTATGATGTGGAGCCTTCGGAAGTCCGCAAACAAGAGGGGGCAGTGGCAGACGCCTTTGACAACCTTAAAAATAAAGAGGCTGCTGGAATATGGAGAGAGGCTCTCAAAGAAGCAGCGGATCTGGCTGGGTGGGAGTTGAAGAACACTGCTGACGGGTAATTCCTTCATTAGATCTCTGCAATATTTTGAATCTTTTTGATCTAGTGTATAACCTGGAGTCCTGGATATAAATGGCTCGTATATGGCATCTTAGATTGTCAAATTTTAATACGTTATTTTTCATATGTTAATTATAGATCTGAAAATGACTGGTCATATGGGATTTTTGAGTAAGCTAACTGAATCTTCTTTAAAATGTAGGCATGAAGCTAAATTCATCCGAAAAATAGTTGAGGTGGTTTCACTAGAGTTACGTTCCATTAGTTTCAACATTGATGAAAAGCTAGTCGGAATGGAGACCCGGATCAAAGATCTTGTACCATCCTTAGAGATTGGTTGTGACGATGTGCGCATGATCGGGATCAAGGGCATGGGAGGTGGTGGAAAGACAACTTTAGCAAGAGCTGTTTTTGATCACATATCCTTTCATTTTGAAGGTACAAGCTTCGTTGAAAATGTCAGGGAAAAAGATTCTTTGTCCGGTTTAACGCAGTTACAAAATCAAGTCCTTTCAGATGTCTTAAATGATAAAGACATCAAAGTAAGTGGTGTTTATGAAGGGAAACACATGATGAAGAGGAGGATGCCAAATAGGAAGGGTCTTGTTGTTCTAGATGATGTTGATCATATAAACCAACTTGAGGCGTTAGCAGGTGATCCTAACTGGTTTAAGGCGGGAAGTGTAATTATCATTACAACAAGAGATGAGCAAGTGCTGGTAGCGCACCGAGTGAAGTTCATTCATGATGTCAATCTGCTATCATATGAGGAGGCAATTTGCCTCTTCAGTAGGTTTGCATTTGGGAGAGATATTCCAATTCAAGGGTATGAAGAGCTATCAAGACAAGTTGTACATTACGCGGCTGGTCTTCCCTTGACGATTAAGGTTTTGGGTTCGTTTCTTTGTGGAAAAGATGAGCTTGAATGGATAGATGCCCTAGAAAGACTAAAAACGATTCCGGAAACACAAACTTTGAAAAAGTTGGAAATAAGCTATATATCTCTAGAGGAGGATTACAAGGAAATGTTTCTAGATGTTGCATGCTTCATGAAAGGTTGTCCGAAAGATATTGCAATCAAAGCGCTTGAATGTTGTGGGTTTCATGCTAGAAATGGTTTAAGAGTTCTTCAGCAAAAATCTCTTATAACTATTTATAAGAACTATGATTATGATCACCTAGGCATGCATGACCATATTGAAGAAATGGGCAGGAATATTGTTCGTCGTGGGCACCCGGATGAGCCTCACAATCATACCCGATTGTGGATTAAAGATGAAATTGAAGAGATATTAGCTAATGATTTGGTAAGGATAATGTGTACTTATATTTGGTAAAAAAAAACAACAACACATTTATAGTTATTATGACACAAGTTTCATGGTGACTTCTTTTGGATTGCAGGGTACTAAAGCAACAAGATGTATACAATTCTTCTCTATGAGTTTCAATACTCATTTTTCTATAAAAGGTCTGAGAAAGATGAAGGAACTTAGATTTCTTTTTGTTGATGGACATTATTCCTGTGATTTGGAGTTTAGTATGGCCGGCTCAGGCTTCCCAAATGCTCTACGATATGTGGTTTGGACCAATTACCCTTTTAGTTCTTTACCCACAACGTTTCAAGCAAATAATCTTGCTGCACTTCAAATGCATGAGAGCAGAATTGTACAACTTTGGGAAGGTGGAGAAAGTAAGGTAAAATTATGGTTGATCGATTGATCTGTATGGTTCATTATATAATGTTATACATACATTATTTTGTTATTACACCAATATTCATTTTGTTTTTTTTAGGTCTTTAAGAAGCTCAGATTTCTTGACCTCAGTTATTCAATGTTGAGTACCATTGACCTTGGGCTTACTCCAAATCTTTTGACGTTGACTCTTCATCAATGCAATGATTTAATAGAATTTCATATGACCGCTGGATGTTTAAAGCTCACCTCTGTCGACATTAAAGGTTCAAGGTTGAGTGCCCTTGACCTTCGGCTGGCTCCAAATCTTGAAAAGTTGCTTCTTTATGAATGCAATGATTTGGAAAAACTTCACGTGGCCAATGAATGTCAAAAGCTCACCAAACTCAAAATTAGTCATTCAAAATTGAGGACCCTTGACCTTGGGATGACTCCAAATCTCAAGAAGTTACATCTCAATGACTGTCATAAATTGGTAGAACTTCACACTCCCATTGGATGTCTAAACAAGCTTGTCCATGTAGACTTAAGTGGTTGTTTGAGTTTTAGCTCTTTTTTCTTTCACAAATATGAATATACTTCTTGTAGTGTGGATGAATCACTTGAGGTTGGTCCTTCAGCTGAATTACAGCTGATTGCAGAGACCATAGAAAGATGCCCGCTTCACCCTGACAATAACTTACCAAAGTTTCGGTTTAAGTGTTTTTATGAAGAATATCGAACCTCATTTACTAGAAATCTTGAGATGCTTCTTTCTGTAGGTATATGTGCTTGCACAAACCTTGAGACATTTTCACAAAGCATTTGGGGGTTACGACATTTAAGAAAGCTTGAACTCAAAGGCAGTTTTCTAGAGACGGTCAAGGATCTTGATCAGTTAGATTGTCTGGAGGAGCTAATTTTGTCATCTACAACAATTAAACATCTTCCAGATAGCATTTGTATGTTGAAACATTTGAAATCTCTTCAACTTATAGATTGTCTGCTACTTGAGAGGTTACCTGAGGATCTTGACCGATTAGAATGTTTAGAGGACCTAACTTTGTCATCTACAACAATTAAACATCTTCCGGATAGCATTTGTATGTTGAAACATCTGGAATCTCTCAGACTTGAATTCTGTTGGCTTCTTGAAAAGTTACCTGAGGGTATTGGCGAATTAGAAAGTTTAGGGATGCTCACTTTGTCATCTGCGAAGATTAAGCATCTACCCGACAGCATTTGTATGTTGAAACGTTTAACTTTTCTCAAACTTGATAATTGTTTCTTTCTTGAAAAGTTACCTGAGGAACTTGGACGTTTAGAACATTTAGAATACTTACATGTACGAGGTACAAGCATAATTCATCTTCCACAGAGCATTCTTTTGGTAAAAGGTCTGTGGTTCATCGGGTCGAGGGAGCTTCTTGAGTCGTGTGGGTTTACATCAGAGATACATGGCTCATTATCTGACTGCTACGTACAGCTGTCAACAGGAGAAGTGTCCAGGGATAAATTTTTTGAAGCATTATTCTTTTGTAACAGGTACTTTCTGTGTTCTTTATTGATCATGTCACACTGATTTAAATAATAAAATTGATATGACGGTAACTAAATTTCACCCACAAATCAAAATTAATAATTAAAAGAAAATAAAGTACTATACATGTAGACAATGTTCGTCTTAATTTGTTCTCTTCTCTTGACTTTTTCTCTTAAAAAGCTAAATTCAATGATTTTTGCAGAAAAAAGACGCTGAAAACGTTGATTAAGCTAAATTTCAAGGGACTTTGTGGTGGGGATTCCTGTTGATTGAAGCATTGTTACTAGTTGAAATCAATGTGAGACTTCTTCAAAAGAAGAAACACATAGTGCACAATGAGAATGAGTTGGAAGTGATCTCCATTAGAACCATGGCTCAAGAGATGTTAGGTTGGGACTTTCCAAATGTCATTTGAACTGCAAGATTTTGATAATAAATTCGTTCCATTCTTCATTTAATGGAACAATCAAAAATTGATCGTAGGTCTTGTTTGTAACTTTGTTTTTAGACTTAAAGCTTAATGCTTTGTATTTTGAAATATTATTTTAGCTTACCACTCTGATTTTTCATGGATCAACCCAAACCGTATCCTGATTAACAATAAGATTGTAGTTTTGAAAGTTATGAATAATCTCATATGTGTGTTGATTGCAACCTTAATTGTTTGTGAATAGAGTTTTGATAGGTTTCAGGTTAAAAGTTGCCATACAATCTGTAGAAAGTTGTTACAATAGGAAAAATGTTCTGCTATGTAGAGTGCACATAATGCAGGCACCCACAACATGATGATTTTGAGAAGCTCTGGAGGCCCAAAAAAGTCATTTCACAAAGAACTATTGTACTTTCTCTGTTTTCAAGCTGAATTGACATGGTGGTCTTTTTGGTCTTGTTGTAGATGGTAATAATTATTTTTTAGCCAAAAACCCAAAAATTAAGTTAAGTGGTCAGTCTCTCGACTTTGGAAAAGGTTGATATGATGGGTCTCTACTCTCTACTAATCCAGTGACTTATAATAGAAAAAGGAAATTTTCCACATTAACTTTCTTCATGTTATTTTATAGAGGGACAAGTTTATTGTTGTGTGTATGCTGCTAATAGAATTGGACATGAAACATAACACACTTTTCTTTATGAACTAAATTTTTTTTTTGGAACTAATCATGGGTAGTGATGGTATGTTAACTTTGTTTTTTTCTTGTTCCCATGTTGAAATCTATCTAGTGTTCCATTTGCTATATCAATCAAAGTATAATGTTCTAATAAGAAAAAATTTGAATATTGAAAGTACATTGCTACATTTGGTAGATTTTCAAAGTATTATGCTGTAATAAGAAAATTTTGAAAGTGCATTGCTATAACTGGTAGGAGTTTTACTTATTAGAACCCTATAGTTTGAAAAGGCACTTAAACACATATTAATTCAATCCTTTTAATATCAAGAGTGGATTAAATTCTAAAATCTAGGCGTAAAAAAACAGCTTTTAAACAGGTTTAATAAGAGGTCTTAACAACCATTGATGCTTGTTCCTTTTGATTTTGGTCCTCCATATACAATGTAAATGAAATCACTAATAGCTGCAAAATGAAATATAGAAAGTTTCAACTAGGAGCACCACTAAACACCCACACCCTATTTTCTCTATTCGGACATTGGAGGAGATTATATCTCAACACGCGTACCTTATTTCAGTCTGCCCTAGAAAGGGTAAACGATAGAAATAGAGAAAAAGATCATCAGTATTAAGACAAATTACCTAATTAGTCAACAGGCGGAATGAATCGTTAGGGGAGGGTTCATACCCATCTAACGTCTCAATCGAATTATGTCCCTTGCGGCCCCTGTGAAATCAAAAGCGTTACAAACACTGAATAAAGAACTAGGAAGAATCACAACACATAATGCTTCAAGCTTACCTCCCAAATTCGGCCATTAACCCCGTGTAAAACCATATATTTTGATTCGAGAGAGAGTTGAGGTTTTGAACATGAAATTAAATTTAAAGAGTAGAGAGATATTTAGCCATTGCGCGTAAAATAGATCATCAGATTATATAGACTTAAAGGGTGTTTAGCAAAGCTTATTTATTTAAAAAGCTTCCAACTTTTTGACTTATTAAACCCCTTAGGGAGAACATTGTATTAACACCAATATACATGAATTACAATATGTTACAAAAGAGACCCCTATATTTACATAAATGAATAAAAAGAGATATAAGTATAAGATTAAATTACAGAAATGGTCCTTGTGTTTTTGTCAAATTCTCAGTTTTTGTCCCTAAGTTTAAAATTTGATCGGTTACATCCTTATGGTTTGTGGAAATTAAACTGTAGGTCTTTGGTCCATATAAAAAGACCAAATTACCCTTTCTTTCTTTTTTCTTTTACTTTTACTAATTTATTTTATATATATATATATATATATATATATATATATATATATATATATATATATATATATACTAGTAGGGTACCCGCGCGATGCGGCGGCGCCAGCTAGTTCCTTTCGGTAGATAGTTTTCATACGGCGATTAATTTCTTTTTCGTGTCAAATAGTTCGTTTAAGCATTCTGATGGATTGCTTATTCGACGATTAGTTTTCTTCTGGTATGATGTTTTAGGATAAAGGAAAAGTGTTGGTAGTTATTTACCTAAAACTACTACTTTGTAGTTCACAGAGTTCTAATAATTATGACTAATCTATAAGTACTAATAGAGATCTAAGTTGTAGTGTTTCTAGCTTTATATAATGAAAAATGGTTAGTAAGTTATGAAATTTCCTATGAAATTTGTAGACATGTCTCTACCTTTTGTTTTTTTGTTTCTTGTTTATTTTAATCAATAAATCTAATTTACTCCTAAGCTAAGACGTAATTCTATCAGTATGTTCACGACGGGACATGAACCCTGACCTCAATGAGAGAAGACACCACTTGCTACCGCTAGGCAAAAAGCTTTTTAAATTTCTTCTTGAAAACCTAGTATACTCATTAGTTTCTTTTTAGACTAATTACTCTATTTTTTTTATTCCTTTTATCTACTTTAAATATAATATAACAAATGAAAATATGTTAAGTAACGACATCCTACAAACAAAATTTTAATATTAAGTAACTAAATGCTACAAACAAAATATTAATATGTTAAAAATATATAACTTTTAAATAATTTTTTATGCTTTTTACCCAACAATATATAAAAGTTAAAAAAATCTTTAACATCTTATTCATGAATAATCTAAGAGTCGAAAACTATAAATCAAAATTATGACTAATATATAGATATTATAACTAATATTTTAAACTTTCTTTAAACAACCTAACACCTATATTATATCCGGTGGTCCAATATTTTATTAAAGTTTGTGAAAAATAAAACTTTATTTTTTTAAATGGTTAATTGATATATTGTTAATCTTTTGAAAAAAAATTAAATTGATATTTTTATCTATTCATTTAACTTTCGTTTTCATATGCCGTTGAAACAAATGTTTATTTATATATAAACAGATCTAAACTTACTATGTTAAAATGGCCAAGTTATAATCAAAATATTAAAAATTTCATATTATTCTAAAAAATCATAAATCATGGATGATTTTTGGATTTACCTAAATATAAAATAATGTTTTTTTGATTATTGATACTTTTTACTTTGTATCATATCTCATCTTACACTATATTATAATAACTATTTTTTTATGGGCTATATTATTTTAGATCAAACTAATTAATAACACAATAATAAAACTGGTTTACAAGAATGAGCATAAATGTTCTCTTTCTCTCAATCATCTTCATCTGCTGTTTTTTTCTGTATCATTCTTTCTACTTTCTTAATTAACTTGTGTAAAATATAAAACAAAAGATAAATTTTAATCATATATTGACAATCAAGCAAAAGATAATCTATGAACATAGTTGGACATTTGTTGTTGGGTCATAAACACCGTTTCATGGCATTTCATAATACCATTCCAATTTACTGGATTTCATTCTACCATTCAACTCAACCAAATAATTTGAAAGCATTTCATTGATTATAATTTTAAGAAACGAAATAATATATTAATCATGTTAGTTTTAAAGTATTAAATTAACTTTTTAAATTGTCTTGTATCAAAATTATTCAATATATTTTTTAGTTAACTTTTAATCATTTTAATTTATTAAAGTAAACTAACATTAAAAATATTTGAAATCGTTAGTATTTTAAAGATATTCATAATATTTGTTGAATAATATTATTTTTAAAACAAAATATATATTCTATTTAACAGAGAAGTAAAAAAAAAAAAAAAAAATACGTCTTTATCATACATATACCCTCCTAAATATGGGAAAATGACTTATTAAGGTAACTAACTATTTTAATTGTCCATATATAGGTAATGTTCTTTTTTTTGTACACATTAAGGTAACTAACTTGTTTTGTTTGTTCACATTTAGGTAATATGACCGGCTATCACCTGTTTTTGCTTATGTGGCATCCACCTGGCATTACGTGGCATGGTGCATATATGGGAAAATGACTTATTAAGGTAACTAACTATTTAAATTGTCCATATATAGGTAATGTTCTTTTTTTTATACACATTAAGGTAACTAACTTGTTTTGTTTGTTCACATTTAGGTAATATGACCGACTATCACATGTTTTTGCTTATGTGACATCCACCTGGCATATGACTTGAATACGTTACACCTACGTGGCATGGTGCATATTTTGTCTTCATTCGATTACACTATAACTGTGTCATACGATTCCACCCCTAATTCTAAACCCTAGATCGATCGATGATGGCTTCTTCTTCCTCATCTTATTCTTCAAAATGACAAGATGAATTTCAAGCTGATTATCGATTGCGGTTTACCATCTCGTGTGAAGATTTCAAGAACTCCTGCAACATATTCAACAATATTGATTTACCATCGAGTTTTAACGAACTCTAAATTTTCTTCCATGGTTGTCAGGAGTTCTTGAAATCTTCACACGAGATGGTAAACCGCAATCACATGGATGATCAGCTTGAAATTCATCTTGTTGTTTTGAAGAATAAGATGAGGAAGAAGAAACAAAACAAGTCATATGTCAGGTGGATGCCACGTAGGTGTAACGTATTCAAGTCATATGCCAGGTGGATGTCACATAAGCAAAAACATGTGATAGTCGGTCATATTACCTAAATGTGAACAAACAAAACAAGTTAGTAACCTTAATGTGTATAAAAAAAAAGAACATTACCTATATATGGACAATTGAAATAGTTAGTTACCTTAATAAGTCATTTTCCCATATATGCACCATGCCACGTAATGCCAGGTGGATGCCACATAAGCAAAAACAGGTGATAGCCGGTCATATTACCTAAATGTGAACAAACAAAACAAGTTAGTTACCTTAATATGTACAAAAAAAAGAACATTACCTATATATGGACAATTGAAATAGTTAGTTACCTTAATAAGTCATTTTCCCCCTAAATATTGTAACCCTAAACTAACCAAAGCGGCTTCCAGTAGGGATGAGCATCGGAACCGGGTACCTGCTTTCGGAACCGGAACCGCCTTGGAACTGCCGGTTCCGAAACTGGAACCGCTTAAGCGGTTCCGGTTCCGGTTCCTAAAGTTACGGAACCGCCTTAAGTGGTTCCGGTTCTGGTTCTCATTTTTTAGGAACCGCTACCCGCTGGGTACCCGCCGGAACCGGTATATATATATATATATATATATATATATATATATATATATATATATATATATATATATATATATATATATATTAGTATCTAGTATGAATATATGTGTGCGCTATTTTGATCGATTTAGAAAATATTGGTCCGATTTTGTCCGTTTTTGTTCCGAATTTATTCGATTCCGACCGAAATAAATTATAGTTTTATTGAAATTTTTTAATAAAGTTGATGTAACCGGGTTACCCGCTTCTGGAACCGGAACCGCCGGTTCCGGGACTGGTTCCAAAAATTGAAGAACTGCCTAGACCGGTTCCGGTTCTGGTTCTAACTTTCTAAGAACCGCCGGTTCCGGTTCCGGTTCCGGTTCTCGCCAAATGAGGCGGGTACCCGCCTACGCTCATCCCTAGCTTCCAGCACTTCTACCTCAATCACCACTGTCTACCATCTCTTTACCTCTACTCTCCAGGTACAATCTCCTCCTCCACATCTGACGCCACTTCTTCCTCCACCTACACAACAAACTCCAGGGCCACCTTCACCTCTTTCACCTCTATTGCTTCCACTATATACTATACCTCTATCACTACTGAAAGTGTCCCTGCGGCCTCTATAACCGAGGTCGGATATGTCCCTGATCCTTCTCGTTCTACATCCTCGCCTTCATCATTTTTAATTTACAGAATTTAACCAACATCCGAAAATCACTTACATCATAGCGGCGACCTCTTTCTTGTTACCCCTGTGAACCACCTCGTTTCAATCAAGGCAGTTCTAAGTCATATGTGTTCTCCCTAATCCGGATCTGAAAAAAAAAACCCATCAATAATACTTTTATTCATTTTTTTGTTTTTCTTGTAATTTAATTGTAGCCTCATGTTTTTTTTTCTTTTGACGATTTGCAGATTATTTCTTGTTCTGTTTTATATTAAATCTAAGTTCTATTGGTTCTCACATCTTCAGATTTAGAAAATATTCTTTAAACAGTAAGAAAAAAAATTCAAAACATAGAATGTTGAAGATTTTATAAACATCGGTCTGAGGATTCAATTTTGGGGTTTTTTTAGACCTGCAAAGTAGAATTCATGGTTTGAAGGTTTTGGATGAAGGCATCAATTTTTTCATCTTCATTAAAAATACACATACATAAAATATAGAATTCTAAAAATCAATCGGGTGGAGATATTTTTATTTATAACAAAAAAAAATCACCAACCGATAACACAATAAATAAAACAAAATGTTGTCGCTCAATCCAAAAGTTGTACAAAAAGAGTGAATTAGTAGCAATAAATGCAACAAAAGTCTTTATATGTATTATACAGGATATCAAATCACTACAAAATTTGGTTATTACAAAATATGAATACAAAATATTGAAAAATGAAACAAACACTTTGTTAAGATAATCAATAAAAAATATGTATACGTCTGGTATTAAGATGTGCTCTTCATTTCAGATTTGATAGGAGAAAATAGAGACCAATGGTGGTTTCAGAAAGGAGTAAATTACACAAATGGTCCCTATGGTTTAGGGTAATTTGCGCATTTGGTCCCTAATTTATATTTTTAACTCGGAAGGTCCCTATTGTTTGTTTTTGTTACGCGCTTGGTCCCTGTCATACATAAAAAAACTATTGTACCCTTGATTTTTTAATCTATTTAAATAAACAGACCCCCAACCGCACCCCTCTCACCTTACCTTACCCGCCCTATCATTTTTTCCTATTTAAATAATAGTCGTTTTGGGTAAAACAGGGACCAAACGTGTAACAAAAACAAACAATAGGGACCAAACGCGTAACAAAAACAAATAGTAAGGACCTTCCGAGTTAAAAAAATAAGTTAGGGACCAAACGTGCAAATTACCCAAAACCATAGGGACGATTCGTTTAATTTACTCTTCAGAAAGACAAAGATGTGGGTTTATATTATATGTTGAAGAAGCTTATGCCGTTGGATTATACACAATGATCAACGGCCCCTAATACCATATGAAGTAATCCGTGTGATATCTAGCTGGCAATCCATGTGATAAAGTATTATTACATGTGCTCCGTGTCTATCAACCCCAAACTAATTTCACATATGTATATATGTGTTGTAAATTATGTATAAAACATTGTACATTGTGTATCATGATTTGTACCTCTTAGTTTATGATCTTAATTTTAAGACTTTATGCATTGGATAGTTGTATATTATGTATGTATTATAAGTAGTTATAGATATATATAATATTGTTTTTATCTTTATTTTAGTAGAATTAATATATTTTATTTATAAAAGTATTATTATTTTTTAAATCAATTATCTAAATTATATAAAATCATACTATTATTATTATTATTATTATTATTATTATTATTATTATTATTATTATTTATTTTTTGCTTTATTTATGTATCTTTGTTATTGTGGTTTAAAAATATTTTAATGTTTTTGATGTTTTATTTAAATATATTTTTTAATGTTGGTTTTTTTTGAAGTTTTGTTCGTTTAAATTATATAATGATTTTTTTGACCTTTTTTTTTCAAATAAACAAAGTAAAACAATAACCCGAACATGAATAAAAATTATAGTTCGTTTAGTTAAATGAACGAACATAAATAATGGTCTTGCTCGTTTATTTATGTTCGTGAACATTCACTTATAATGTCTCTTTATGCTCATTTAAGTGTGTTCATTTAATTTATTTATGTTCATTTTTTTTATTATATTATCATTTTATATGTTCGTTTATGTTCATATACATTGATCAGTTGTGTTAGTTTATCTTTGTTCGTTTAGTATGTTCACGAACATAAACGAATGAACATAACCAAGAAAATTTGTTAAACGAATGAATATGAAAAAGAAAATTGTGTTCGTTCCGACTAACCTAAACGAACGAACACGAAGATAAACAAACACCGTCTGTTATTTTGTTCGTTCGTGTTCTTTTATTTGTTAAACGAACATGAACAAAAGCATTCATTTATATGTCAGTGCTTCTTCATTTATTGTCTAAATAATTATATTATATATTAGCGGCAGGAATGTCTTGAAGATTACCTTCAATTATTGCTTCTTTAGTGAGAAATGTGAGCTTCAAGCCATTCTGTCGCTAAGATATAATATAATTATTTAGGCAACAAATGAAGAAGCACTGACATATAAATGAATGATTTTGTTCATGTTTGCTTAACAAATAAATGAACATGAATGAACAAACGAACATGCGGTGTTTGTTTATTGTCGTGTTCGTTCATTTAAGTTAGCTGAACTAACAAACGAACACAAACGGATAATGAAAGAGATTTTCTTTTTCGCGTTTGTTCGTTTAACAAATTATTTTGTTCATATACGTTTGTTTATATTCGTGAACGTACTAAACGAACATAAATGAAAGAACACAAACGAACAATGATAAACGGACATATAATATGGTAAAATAATTAAAAAATGAACATAAATTAATATAAATAAATTAAATTAACGAACATAAATGAACGTAAACAGACATCATAAACCAACGTTCACGAACATAAATGAACGAACGAGACCATTGTTCATTTTCGTTCGTTTAACTAAACGAAAGATAATTTTTGTCCAAGTTCGAGTTATTGTTTTAATTTGTTTATTCGAAAAAAATGTGATAAAAATCGTTATATAATTTAAACGAACAAAACGTCAAAAAAACAATATTAAAAAAATATATTTAAATAAAACGTCAAAAATATTAAAAGATTTTTAAACCACAAAAAGAAAGATAAATAAATAAATAAATAAATAATAATAATAATAATAATAATAATAATAATATGATTTTATATAATTTAGATAACTGATTTAAAGATAAAAAACAATAGCATGTGTGTGTGTATAATAATAATAATAATAATAAATTGTTAACAGAAAAAGGAAAAAGAAAGAAACGGTAATTTGGTTTTTTATATGGAATATGGAACTGCAGTGTAATTTTCACAAACCATAAGGATGTAACCTATCAAGTTTTAAACTTAGGGATCAAAACTGAGAATTCGACTAAACAAGAAGGACCATTTCTGTAATTTACTCTAAGTATAATTTAACAAACCCCCTCAGTTTGAACACGGGGTTCACAAATGTTTAAACTATGCAGAAAAACTAAAAATAACTGAGTTGGGGTCCCTTTGTAAATATATCTGCAAACTAGTGAGCCGATGGAACATGTAAAACACACACATGACCTATGTCAACACGTTCTCAAACGAAATATAAGTCAATTTCCACATGTTTGGTCTATTGATACTGTACCAGGTTAGAAGCTAAATACATAGCACTCGTGTTATCACAAAAGAAAACTGTTGCTTTACACAATAGACAAGATAACTCGATAAAAACATTACGAAGCCATGCAGGTTCAGCAACGACATTTTCTACCCCTGGAACTCAGCTTCAACTGAGGAACGAGAGACATCATGATGATGCTTGGAGTACCGATCCACCCTGACCGCCCTGCCCTCTTTGGCTCCCGATCCTAACCCGGATCCACTCCCTGCATGTCTCGTAACCACCATACTGCAAACACCGCAATCATCCGATAACTCTCACAAACCTGGGAACCAACCCCCAACCTAACCCTAGGGGCTGTGACTTCCCTGATGCGTGTATGGGTCTTGTGCTTTCAGTAGTACGGGCCCATACTACCTTCCACACCTACCCATATTTACATCAAGTATCACCACAACACCCTAAAGATGAACTAACATAACAGCAACAAATCTTGACTCCTAGAGGAAAACTGAATATCTCGTACTGACCTACCGGTCCCACAACTCACCCGACCATGAAACTTCCACCAACTCCTGCAACACTAGTGTATGCTAGTCATACATAACGCTGGACCCTATAAACTTTCGAATATTCAATCCTACCCTAAGCTCCCAATCAAACAAGAACAGAACATAAGGCTAAATCAAACATTCTCAGGCTATAAGATCTTAATTACATATGGTCGTGATGCATGCACTAAATATCTACAGTAATGATGTCAATTTCATACAAGGAAACCCTAGGCTAGCAGACATCATATAATCAGGCAATTCTTTCATGCAATTCCTGAAAATCCCTAGCCTAGTACTAGCATGTTGTTCTATCATATCTCATAAACAAATAACTTGTATGGTATTTTTGGGGCTACTTACTGGCTCCGGCTGATCGTACCTCCGCGTCCTCTTTTACTCTTTTTGAAAACCATTTTAAATTCTCTTTTGAAAACTCTCCTTGATTTGAGACTGGATTCACACGAATGTTCCTCTAATTCACTCAAACCAAGGCTCTGATACCAACTTGTAACACTCTAAAAATTCAAGCCAATTTAAATTTTTTAAAAACAACTCATATTCATTAATTCATTGCAAAAAGGTTTTCAATACAATTATTATTAGAGTCTTCCCAGAACCATATCATGAAAAATAAACATGAGGAGCGGTACGATCACACCTTCGCCTTGACACGTTCTCCTGAAGTACCTGAAAAGCATTAAACCACAACTGTAATCCCGAAAGCTTAGTGAGATACCCCCAAAATACCAACCACATATACCATACACGTAACATATCATACAGAACAGAAACAGAAACAGAACAACATGCACTGGGTCCACAGCTTTGCAAGCTGAACTACCCCATGGGCCCTCACTACGAGTTTGGAATGCCTACCGGGCCCTTAGCTCGTATCTGGAATGCCATCGAGCCCTCAGTATGAGTCTGGAATGCCTACCGGGCCCTCAGCTTGTATCTGGAATGCTCCCGAGTCCTCAGTATGAGTCTGGAATGCCTTCTGGGCCCTCAGCTCATATCTGGAATAGTCCCGAGTCCTCAGTATGAGTCTGGAATGCCTTCCGGGCCCTCAGCTCATGTCTGGAATACTCCCGAGTCCTCAATATAAGTATGGAATGCCTACCGGGCCCTCAGCTCATATCTGGAATACTCTAGGGTTTGTTGGCTACCGCACGGAGCAGTACAACCTCAACCCATCCCACATAACATGTCGACATGTAATAGATAAATACACATACATGAAATCAGACAATATCACAGGTAGTCCTACAGACCTACCAAACTAGCATATCAACTGGCATACATCACTAACATGCAATACTAACTCATGATCAACATCTAACACTGCTAGGATAATACATCCAATGGGCCGGCCTTGATGCCTTAGACCCCTTAGTATAGTGAGGATAACTCACCTCGCAACTGTTGGCTGAAAAGATAAGATCACGCTGCTCTAACCTCCGAAACGAACTCCACCACTGATAATACCAAAAGACTGAACTCAATAAATACCAATAATTACCAAATTACCCCTGGAAGTCAACTGGTCAACTCTTGGTCAAAGTCAAAGTCCTCAGATAAAGTCAAACTTCCTGACTGACCCTACTCGCCGAGTCAGCCCGCTGACTCGCCGAGTCCCTCAACTCTGAAAATCTCATCTCAACTCACTGAGTCGTCCCTTGACTCACCAATTCTCAGCTTAACCAGAAAAGGCTAGGACCTCAAGACCAGACTCGCCGAGTCCAAGGCTATCTTCAACCAACTTGTCGAGTTTCTTCCTATCTTCATGCAGCTCGCCGAGTGCACCCATGTGACTCGCCGAGTACCACTAGCTCTTAACCCATACAGAGGCTTTCCAAGCCATGCAGGGGTTCCAATCCATAGATCTACTCTTCCACAAGCTATTCCTCATGTAAAGTTGCAAACTTTACGTAAATCCAAAGAGATCTAAGCATAATATACTCTAGGGCTAGGGTTTGGGACAAAAGAACTTCACCAACAAATCTTAAGCATAGACTTTATGGCTTTCTGGATCATTAACAACCTAGATCTGAGGTAGCAACCTCAGATCTTACACCAAATTTGAGATAGACCTCATTCATACCACAAAAACCCCACAATTGATAGATCTAGATGCACAACAACTCAAACAACATATTATTACCTCAAATGAAAACTCCAACTGAAGGATAAGCTAAATCTCTGCAAAGTCCCTTGCTCCAACCTTCTTGTTCTTCACTTCCCCTCCAAGATTTCCTCCTCCACGACTCTATATGCTCTCCAACTCTCTCACAACCGAAAGTTAGGGTTTCTGGACTTCAAGGGTGAGTAAAGAGGTTGGGGAGAGGGTATTATGTTCTTTATATAGGGCTCAACCCCCCAGGATTAGGGTTTTCTCCATACAGCACCAACTCGCCAAGTCGACCCATGCGACTCACTGAGTTGGTCACTTAACACGTGACTCAACTCGCCGAGTCTATCCATCGACTTGCCGACTTGACCCTCTTACTTACACTAGTAGCCCTTCAACTTTACTTCTGAATTTCCGGGATGTTACAACTATAGGGCTCCCGCTAAGCTCCTATAGAGAGTGGGATCTACATTGGGGGTCCCATGAGGAGAAAGCTTTGGATTGGTATCCGTCAGAGTACTGCAAGGATTGCATGAAAGTATGTCAGCACGAGAGAGGATATCACGAGCAAAGGCAGAGTGAGATAAGAGCATACCTTCTTTAGTACGAGAGGTAGCAATGCCAAGAAAGAAGGATAGAGGACCTAGGTCCGTCATGGAAAACTCAAAAGACAGACAAGTGATAACTTGACAAATAAGAGAAGGTGAGGAGGCAGTAAGAATGATGCCATCAACATAAAGGAGCAGATAAATGTGATCAGATCCTTGGTGATAGGTGATAAGAGAACAATCAGAGCGACTGTTGTGTAAGCCGATAGAGATAATGAAAACAACAAAGCGATGGTACCAGGCATGCGGTGCCTATTTGAAGCTATAAAGAGCTTTGCGAAGACGACATACATGATCAGGAAAGTTGGGGTGAATGTATCCGGGAGGTTGTTTCATGTAAACTTCCTCGGTAAGATCATCATGATGAAAGGTATTTTTTACATCAAGTTGATTAATAGGCCAATTTTTCGAACTGGAAATGCTGAGAATGGTACGAATAGTGGTGAGTTTGACAATAGGGCTAAAAGTATCATCTGTCACACCCCCAAACCGGAACGATGAAAACGTTCGGGGTTGGATGATGTCATGTACAATATCACAACAAATGTATAATAGTAATCAAAGTAACAACAACCATTGTATTGATAACATAGTATTTACATTGTATTCAAAACATTGCTTGTGCAACATTAAAACTATAGCAAAAGATAAGACGTGAATGCTACTATGCTCCGTCTTGGTAACGCCTGAGGTACCTGTCTACTAATTTTCCTGAGAATACAAGTGGTTTGAAAAAGTGTCAACATTAAAGTTGGTGAATTCATAAGTATTTTTTTTGGAAAAGATGTGTTCTTTGTTATTGAAAACATTAATATTTTCTTCCAGAAAATCGAATATTTTCTTAGTAATAGTCTTAGTACTTTGAAACCAATAAGTATAAGTTTCTCATGTTTATACTCCGTGATTTGAGATTCTGATTCATGTAATTGGTATTACTTGTACTGCTACCTCCTATGGCTACTTAGTGTATAAAAATCATATATAATTAATATCGAACGGACAATCGATTGGGTGATTCTGCCCTAAGCCCACAACCAAACAAGGAATGGGAAAAAAGGCGGAAATCTCACATTTCACTGCCTATAGGATCTTTATTATATATATAATCCTAACGTATACATTAAGTAATCATAGGCTTTAACAAAAAGAATACTTGATATATGTTTTCTGTAATTCTGTTCGTACCATATTAGTAATTAATATAATGTTTTGCTTTTCATGTAACTGTGTGTACATCTAGAAATTTTGTACTTGCAAATAACGTAATATTGTTTTATTATTTAAACAAAACCTTTGAAATTATATTTGCCATGAAATCTGAATGTAAAGTTAATGTTCAAATAAAATTATTTGAAAATATATTATTCGTAAATATGTCGTTGTTTTCTCCTTGTGAGTTATTATAACCATACTAACCCCAGTCGACCTGATCGCGATGTTCTTCAGGCGTCGGAATGTTAACGACATTTATCACCCCAGGCCTGACTGTAGCTAACAGTCAAGGTGTGGGATTGCCAATCCCAAATAGATCTATACACAAATATCTCTCTCTCCCTACAAGAGACTCTGGTTATAAGTCAAGGCTTTTACCACTACTTAGATAAGTACACGAAGACGTCTCACATATTGCTTCAACATGTTTACGAGTAATAACTGAAAACCTTTTAGTAAATAACATGTAGTGATAGTCACATTTTGATGTTTTTGGCAGGATCTAAGAGAAAAAAGGAAGCTTAAGAAGAGCAATTTGAATCTTATCGTGAAAAGATGGATTTCGGTCGCATATATAGTTCAATGATCGGGTTTTTGAGTTGCTGATTAGGAGTTATGATAGTTTAATAGATTCCTTAGATACATAGTTTTCATATATTTGCATTGTAAGGTTATATTTTTTCTGCATTTTATCAATAAAGTGAATTTTTGGTTTTATCTTATTTACTTTACATTTCCTTGTAATGGCATTTATGAAAATTGGTGGTTATATTTCCTATTAGCAATGTTAAATATGGATTTCATTCCTAATTATATCGTTTGTGGAAATGTATTAATCAACCAAGTGAAAATGAATTCTCATCACCCAAGTTTCAGTTGGATAGAAACTTGAAATCATACAATTTGAATTGTATGATGTATGAGAATCTTGATCCTTGGAAGATTAAGACTAACTCATTGATCACATGTCTATGCGAGTCAAGTGAGGGACTTAAGGATCTAGTACACATTGATGTGGACTGGTTAGATCCACCAGAATGGACGATAAGTCTGTTCGTCATGCTTTACTATGGTTCGGTAAATATGGTTATACTTATAGGATTAAGTGTAATTCTGACTCTTTAAAAGGTTTCAAAGAATGGCAGAATGAATATGAAGAATCTATTAGGCAGAAAGATAAATGTTTCTCCAATTTGAAAGGAAATGAGAGTACTTTGGTATCATGTTTTATAATCATCTTAATGATTATGAAACCATGTCACAATTGATCCTCTAAGGACATCTTAGTGCAATTGTCTTTACTAAGAAGAGGAATCAAATATTGTTGAAAGTGTTTAATTGAGAAATGAGTCATATTTTGTATCAAAATAAAGTTTTAGAGTCACACTATAGTAACTTCAAATCGTATCTTGGAACTTATTCCAAACTTAATAGGTTTATAAGACCTCATGAAATGTGGAGTAGAAATGTTTTCTTATTAAAGCACATTTAAAATTGGTAGTTGTGATGTTTTGGTTAAAACAAAGATAAACAAATACCAATTAAATGAAGTGTTGTCTTGATAAGGACCCACACTAACTTTTGAATGTTTGTTTTTGCTTGTCAAGGAATGTTCCTTAACAGAAAAACTTATATGCTAAGAAGTCGGTCGGAGTCTTAATGATCTTGAATAGTTTCAGGAGTCAATGAAGAATAAACATATTAGTTAACACTAGCACACGACCTGAGATTGATTACCTATCATGTCGACCATCATTTGAGATGTTGTATGGAAGGAGGTTTAGGACCCTAGATTTTTAGGGAGAGGTCACACATCGGGTCATGGGAAGCACTAAGGTAGTGCTTAATAGCACCGAGTTGATCCAACAAGTGTGTGACAGGTTGCAGGTCACACAGAGTCGCCAAAAGAGTTACACAGACTCATGTCTTTCTGACCTCGAGTTTCAGGTTGGAAACTGTGTTTCTGAATGTTTCACCTTGTAAATGTGTCATCGATTTCGGAAGAGGGTCAACCTGGGTCCCGATTTATTGGTCCATTAAGGATATTTGCATGTGTTGGCAGGGTTACATACTAGTTGGATCTTCCCGGTGAGCCCAGTCAGATCCGTAACACTTTCAAGTGGGGGAGAACTGTAACACCCATATCAGGTGCACAATATCTTCCATATTGTAGGTTAAAAAGTTTCCTTTTTCCCTTCTCACAAATTGAGGGATGCCTTCTCATGTCGTGAAGAGTAAATCGGACCCGTGCATCATTTTAAGGCTCACGACGTGAGCAGTCCAATGCTCACGATGTGACGATGACTGATGACCAAAAACCTGAAGTTTTCGGTATTTAAAGGAATGAGAGGATTAGGCTTTCTCATCCTTAGCCTCCCTCATTCTCTAGACCTCCAGAAACCCTAATACCCCCTCCTTAAGATCCTTTGGGTGCATTTCTAGCTTGTGGGAAGAAGAAAACAAGAAGAATGAAGTGCTCTAGTGTGGGTGTGGGAAAAGAATCAACATCATCATCAACTTTTCCTACTTTTGGACCCTTATAAGTATCAAAGGCTCTAACTTTATTGCTTATCATGGATAGATCTTGAGTTTTGTCTATTTTATTGATGTTATTGCTGATTGAGTAGAGAAGATCAATAAAGTTGGCAACTTTATAGATTCTAAGAGTCCCAAGAGCATTATATCTGGGAGTTGGTATAGATTTGAGGCATGCATGCAAATTTGAAGCTCATTTGTTCCCTTTTTGACCTAGAAAATGGATGATCATGTTTGGTGCATGCATGGCCATAAAGGAAATTTTTTTATGGACCTTCGAGGTCCCATTTAGCTTTTGGATGAAGTGGAATTGAAGACTTAATGGATTAAGGACTTAAAATGGTGATCCTTAGCCTCAGACAATGTTCACGACATGAGGTGTAAGATCCCACAACGTGAGAATCAGAGTAGTCCCATTTCTATTAGAACCCTTAGATCTTACGATGTGAGAATGGGTGCTCACGTCGTGATTCAATCTTGGGTGGTTTTTTTGGCTGAGTCAACCAGTTTGGGTTGAGTCAAGTGGGGAATCGGATTGGGTTCG
The DNA here is from genome assembly GCF_051521515.1 of Lactuca serriola. Classification (NCBI taxonomy): domain Eukaryota; kingdom Viridiplantae; phylum Streptophyta; class Magnoliopsida; order Asterales; family Asteraceae; genus Lactuca; species Lactuca serriola. The sequence continues at coordinate 2,533 of NW_027629737.1, read as the reverse complement.
CTACCATGACGTGACTAATGTCTGGTTACGAGGTAAGGATAGTTGACTTTGACTTTGACGAAGTTTGAGCTTAAGGGGATTTTGGGATTTTGATGGAAATTGGTCATTTGGTAGGAATAGGTTTCGATTAGAGAGCTGAGACTCGGAGTCAAGACCTCATCAACTTCTGTTCAGCTTGCGAGGTAAGTTTTCCTCACCGTACTTTTGGGGTCGAAGGCACCAAGGTAGGCTTATTACTTATCATGTGGAATGATAATTGTCTATGTGGTTGCTTGTCTAAAAGACATCGGGGGTAGCCCGTGTCACTTGTATGCAAGACCATGAGGGTAGCCCATGACATGGAAGACCATGCGGGTAACCCATGACATTTCAAGGGAAAAGACAATGGGGGTAGCACATGAAAAGTGTTTGAATGTTATGTGGTATTTTGGGGAAAACTCATTAAGCTTTTGCTTACAATTTGTATTGTGGTCTCAGGTACTTCCGGTACTAAAGGGAAGGGCCCGACTTGGTGGCGCATCATTCACTCTCCACTATTTTCCACACTTACTGATGTTGTTACTCTGATTATTTGACATGCTTATTTTGTAATGGATTTTGGAAACAAATTATGGCTGTAATTCTTAATTGAAAATGAATTTTTTTCCTGTTTTTGGGCTGTTACATGAAAGAAAAAAGGTTTTATCCCATAACAAGTTAATAAGAACATAAAAACATCAAAAACGAATTGCTAAACACGATCATAAAGCAAACTGAAGTGAAGTCCTAAAGCTCCTAGCTTCCGATTATTCAAATCTTCCATCCAAAGTGCTTCTCCAACCTTGAAATCAAACCCAAAAGAGTCTCTTGATGAATATTATTCATAGGATTTTCTAGTATATGTTCCACACCAAATTACGATAAAAAGGTCGAGTATTTATAGAAATAACGAAGAGGCGTTGTGTAGAGGGCTTTGTCTCGTTTCGTTCTTATGAGCTTATGTGTTGAAATGGAAATCTTTAGCTGGGACGTGGCACATGCTTGAGGTCAACGCAGTGTCTTTCTTGATTTATGGCAACTTTTCGAATTTGGTCCTTATCAACTCCATTTTTGTCCTAATCATTTCCTTTTGCTCTTAGCCACATATCTATATGTATTTATCCATTTCAAAGCATTATCAATATCTGTTATCTTTTAATATAACATTTATATTCAATATATTAAGATAATTTCCCAAAATAAATTTACAAATAAGGTCGTACAAAATACCCTATATTTATTTTTTGTTTGTCCCCAAGCAAATTAAAATTATTCAATGTAACTATTGCAATTCAACTGCAATATCATAACACCAAAATTATATAAAATAATTAGATTCAAATCTACCAATTATAGCTAGCTTCAATGCATATATGTGTGTCCATTCCTAAATACTTTTCAAGTTCTAAATACCGATATTCCTCATAAAATCTTTTTTCAGATAAACGAAAAAAATGTTAAATAATTATGATTAAATAACGTAAATGAACCAAATATTAAAAAAATTTTAAAAAAAAAGAACAAGATTAAACATACATTCAAATAAAACAAAAACAAGGATTTTTTTTCATTAGAAAAACAATAATAAGTAAATAAATTATAATATGATTTAAAATAACTTAAGATAATTGGCTGAAATGAAATTAATATATATATATATATATATATATATATATATATATATATATATATATATATATAAAAACCTTAATTTTTTCTGGTGCCTTCTAAATCAAAATCGCACCCTTCTATAGACTCCACGTCATCTATTTTTGGACAGACGCAATGTTCCATAATTTCGATTAACACTCTTCTTTCTCCCTCTTCGAAACTATCCGACACACATATTCAACACTTTGGAGAATCGTTACCTTGATGTTTCAGCCATTTGAAACCGTCCCATTCCACTGTTTCCCTCCGCCGAAAACCATCATCCCCGTATAATAAATCCCAAACCTTTATTCTAACCCATGGAGGGTGAAAATCGAGAGCTACAGAAAGTGAAGCCTGGTCAACCAGTTTATTTTTCGGGGACTGGTCCCCGTTTTCTCTGTCTAATCCCCATCGATCGTCTGAATCCTTTTTATTCATTCGATACCATCACCACGACCCATTTCCCGATTAATCATCGTTAGCATCATAATTCGTCAAATCGATCTAAATGCTTAAGTTTCTTCTTCTCAATTTCAATCGCCAACACCAATATCTATGCCTATTTTATTTGAATTTCTGATGGAAGAGAACAACAAGCGTCAGTGGTGTCGATCTGTGGCTTTGAGTATATCGTTGAATCAATTTACAGCGATGAAGACTTTCAAAGTCGTTCCTTAGGGTGCCTATGTTCGATTCGGGTATGTATAATTACACATTAATATCTACAGAACCCTAATTTGATTTTAATTTTAATTTCGAATTTTGTTATTGTTGTTTAGGATTAATCCAAGATTGGATGTTAAAACCCTAAACTATCCGATGGATATCAAATTGTGAATACCAATGTAGAGAACTCTGATTT
>NW_027629736.1:27500-30076 GCF_051521515.1 Lactuca serriola | reverse complement strand
AAGGCACCTTGCCACACACATGCCCATGAACGGCCAAGGGAACGAGGCCCCTTGCCACACACACGCCCATGAACTCCCTAGGGAACAAGGCACCTTGCCACACACTTGCCCATGAACGGCCAAGGGAACAAGGCACCTTGCCACACACATGCCCATCCATGAACGGCCAAGGGAACAAGGCACCTTGCCACACACATGCCCATCCATGAACGACCAAGGAAGCTAGGCCCCTTGCCACACACTTGCCCATGAACGGCCAAGGAAACAAGGCACCTTGCCACACAGCATGCCCATGAACGGCCAAGGGAACGAGGCCCCTTGCCACACACACGCCCATGAACTCCCAAGGGAACAAGGCACCTTGCCACACACATGCCCATCCATGAACGGCCAAGGGAAGAATGCATGTGAGGCTGGCAAGGCTAGGTCATGGCATGCCACACAGTCAGGATACCTATGGGAACAAGGCATCTTGCCACACACATGCCCATCCATGAACGGCCAAGGGAACGAGGCACCTTGCCACACACATGCCCATGAACGACCAAGGGAACAAGGCACCTTGCCACACACATGCCCATCCATGAACGACCAAGGGAAGAATGCATGTGAGGCTGGCAAGGCTAGGGTCATGGCAAGCCACACAGTCAGGATACCTATGGGAACAAGGCATCTTGCCACACAGCACGCCCATGAACGACCAAGGGAACGAGGCACCTTGCCACACACGTGCCCATGAACGACCAAGGGAACGAGGCACCTTGCCACACACATGCCCATCCATGAACGACCAAGGGAACGAGGCGCCTTGCCACACAGCATGCCCATGAACGACCAAGGGAACGAGGCCCCTTGCCACACACATGCCCATCCATGAACGACCAATGGAACGAGGCCCCTTGCCACACACATGGCCATGAACGACCAAGGAAGCTAGGCCCCTTGCCACACACATGGCCATCCATGAACGACCAAGGGAACATGGGTAGTTCCCACACACAGCCCCATGAACGGCCAAGGGAACAAGACTTCTTCCCAAACAGACACCCATGAACGACCAAGTGAACAAGGCTTGCTCCCACACACAGCCCCATGAACGACCAAGGGAACAAGTCTACTTCCTACACAAACACTCATGAACGGCCATGAAAACGAGGCATCTTGCCACACACATGCCCTTGAACGAACCAATCCCATCCTCATCGTTCTAAGGAACAAGGGGCCTTGACAAACCATGAGCAGATTTCTAAGCAAGTCAAACGATGAAGGGAGCAAAGTGTTGTAACCGAATCCGTTTAAGTGTTGTAGTTCCTACTTACTACATAGTCACCAGGCGAACTGCTCGTGCTCTTTCGGGTTCATCCAAGCGACTAATGAATAGCTAGAAGCCTTATCTGCCTGCCTATCAGTAGGTGCCTATCAGTAGGCGACAGAGACAAAAACCCGAACACGATATATTTCCATTTCAAGGTCTATGTTCACAATGACCCACGCAAAGTTTCAATGACATTCCAACTTCATTTGAGCTGCATATCAACAAGTAGGGAACCGAACGCTTCAAGGCATGGCCAGGGATAGGTCACGGACATTTATGCCCCAAACATGACATTTTTTTATTTCAACGCCTTTCATTTATAATAAAAAGCATCCCTACAAAATTTCGTGTGAATCCGAATTAATTCGAGCGAGTTATGGACGATTTCGCAAAATTATGCATCCCTGGGCAAATCAATGTCTGTTCCTGTCACCAAGCTCTTTGTGCAATATGTATATATAGGGGGTACCAGGGGACTGCTCCCCATCGGCGCCCTGGGGGGTGTTCAGCGCCCAGAGCTGTCGAGGCTGGCACGCTCGAGGCCATGGCCAAGGCGCCCGGTCTTCACGAAAACGAGGCCATCAACGCCCCCATAGACGCCCCACTCGCGTGTCCCCTCGCCCCGACGTCGTGTGTGTCCAAAAATTATGCATCATCAGGGAAATCCATGTCCGTTCCTGTCACCAAGCTCTTTGTGCAATATGTATATATAGGGGGTACCATGGGGTCTCATTCGCATGGGTGCCCGACTTGGGCGATGGGCAGCTCAGAGTCATGAGGCTGTATCGAGCACCAACAAGGCAAGCCAAGCCAAGCCCCACGACCCATGAAAGAGGCCAACACCCCCAACACGCTGCCTTGATTTCTCGAACGATGGCCTGAGAAATAGCCCCGTTGCCTTGATTTTCCTCGACGCCGTGCGCATGAACTAGCCCCGTTGCCTTGATTTTCCTCGACGCCGTGCGCACAAACTAGCCCCGTTGCCTTGATTTTCCTCGACGCCGTGCGCATATTAAAAATTATGCATAATCAGGGAAATCCATGTCTGTTCCTGTCACCAAGCTCTTTGTGCAATATGTATATATAGGGGGGGAGCCGTGAGTGAGCACGGCAAGGGGTGAACGCGCCAGATGGCCTTTCAGCGCGATCATGGGTGACGGTTGCTTAGTTCCGAGTTGCTTAGATAATACCCCTCCGAGTGGGGGCCTTGGCGGGGTGTGGGGATGCCTCGTCAGGTCGCTGCGACAACAGTCCAGGGTTG
>NW_027629732.1:0-2500 GCF_051521515.1 Lactuca serriola | reverse complement strand
CGGCCAGATAAGGCTTCTAGCTATTCATTAGTCGCTTGGATGAACCCGAAAGAGCACGAGCGATTCGCACCGTACATTCATGTGGTAAGTAGGAACTACAACGCCCAAACGGATTCGGTTACAACACTTTGCTCCCTTCATCGTTTGACTTGCTTAGAAATCTGCTCATGTGGTTTGTCAAGGCCCCTTGTTCCTTAGAACGATGAGGATGGGATTGGTTCGTTCAAGGGCATGTGTGTGGCCAAGATGCCTCGTTTTCATGGCCGTTCATGAGTGTTTGTGTAGGAAGTAGACTTGTTCCCTTGGTCGTTCATGGGTACGTGTGTGGGAGCAAGCCTTGTTCACTTGGTCGTTCATGGGTGTCTGTTTGGGAAGAGTCTTGTTCCCTTGGCCGTTCGTAGGTGCATGTGTGGGAACTACCCATGTTCCCTTGGTCGTTTATGGATGGCCATGTGTGTGGCAGGGGCCTAGCTTCCTTGGTCGTTCATGGCCATGTGTGTGGCAAGGGGCCTCGTTCCATTGGTCGTTCATGGATGGGCATGTGTGTGGCAAGGGGCCTGGATTCCTTGAGTGGATTCATCTGGGCATCTTTGATGTGTGAGCGCCTCCGTTCCCTTGGTCGTTCATGGATGGGCATGTGTGTGGCAAGGTGCCTCGTTCCCTTGGTCGTTCATGGGCACGTGTGTGGCAAGGTGCCTCGTTCCACTTGTTCGTTCATGGGCGTCTTGTGTGGCAAGATGCCTTGTTCCCATAGGTATCCGGGCGCTGTGGCTTGCCGCTGACCCTAGCCTTACCGGCCCTCACATGCATTCTTCCCTTGGTCGTTCATGGATGGGCATGTGTGTGGCAAGGTGCCTTGTTCACTTGGTCGTTCATGGGCATGTGTGTGGCAAGGGGCCTAGCTTCCTTGGCCGTTCATGGATGGGCATGTGTGTGGCAAGATGCCTTGTTCCCATAGGCCATCACGGCGCTGTGGCCGTGCCATGGCGGCCTGGCCTTGCAGCCTCACATGCATTCTTCCTTGGCCGTTCATGGATGGGCATGTGTGTGGCAAGGTGCCTTGTTCCCTTGGGAGTTCATGTGGGCGTGTGTGTGGCAAGGGCCTCGTTCCCTTGGCCGTTCATGGGCATGTTGTGTGGCAAGGTGCCTTGTTTCCTTGGCCGTTCATGGGCAAGTGTGTGGCAAGGGGCCTATCGCCCAGGCCGTTCATGGATGGGCATGTGTGTGGCAGGGCCCTTGTTCCACTTGGCCGTTCATGGATGGGCATGTGTGTGGCAAGGTGCCTTGTTCCCTTGGCCGTTCATGGGCAAGTGTGTCTGGCAAGGTGCCTTGTTCCTAGAGAATTCATGGGCGTGTGTGTGGCAAAGGCTGTTCCTTGGCCGTTCATGGGCATGTGTGTGGCAAGGTGCCTTGTTCACGCAGGAGTTCATGGGCGTGTGTGTGGCAAGGTGCCTTGTTCACTTGGGTAACTGCCTTGCCGGCCTCTTGCTTAGGTTTCCCAACACACTCGTCGGGCACCAAGGGTAGTATTAGTCCCCATGTACCCCTATATATACATATTGCATAAAGAGCTTGGTGACGAGGGAACGGTCTTGATTTCCCCGAGGATGCATAATTCCCGACACCATGCCTTGTCAGCTCATTATAATAGCCTGGGCACCGTGTGGTGGTAGTCCCCGTAACATCATCACTCATTATACGACAAGGGCAACTTTTTAGGTTAGAGAGCTTGAACTTTTTTTCGCCAAGTCACAAAATGTCGGAATTTTTTACCAAGTGTCGGGGAGCCGGCCTCTCGTCTGTATGCATGGAAGGAAAAATGGGGGCTTGTTTTGGGGGGAGGGACGAATGCGAGGGGCGACGGGGGGGTGAATCTCGGTGGATCGTGGCGACAGATAACTGCGCACACCCACCAATGCCACATGATCGACGTATTTAAGTCGTACGCAAGGATTCTACCCGCCGCTTGATGGGAATTATACTTCATGGCGGCTGCCCGCGACTTTGTCGGTCGCACGGGCTTAGCCCCGACGACACGTGCGCTGGGGGCCGAGGCCCTGCTGGCCGGTCGGCAAACGAGGCGGCGGGCACACGCGCGTCGCTTAGCCCCCGGATCCCCGACTTCGGCGTTCGGTCCGCAATCCAGCGCACGACAGCTTCGCGCCACGGCTTTTCAACCAAGCGCGATGACCAATTGTGCGAATCCGCGGTTCCTCTCGTACTAGGTTGAATTACTATTGCGACACGTATTGAGTAGGGTAAAACTAACCTGTCTCACGACGGTCCCAACCCGGCTCACGTTCCCTATTGGTGGGTGAACAATCCAACACTTGGTGGTCACAGCTACAATGATAGGAAGAGCCGACATCGAAGGATCAAAAACGCGTAGCTATGAACGCTTGGCTGCCAAAGCCGGTTGTCCACGGCGGCACCGACACCTCTGGCTTGAGTTCCGAAGGTCTAAAGGATCGTTAGGCCACGCTTTCACGGTTCGTATTCG
>NW_027629731.1:30000-32721 GCF_051521515.1 Lactuca serriola | reverse complement strand
ATCATTGCTAGCTGGGCATGGGCAATGTAGTATGTGCTTGGGGCCGGGGGATAAAAAAAGGGACCTCTTAATGCCTATCTCGATCCACGTACGACCGGCACTAGGCAGGCATGGGCACCAATCGTACCTCGGAAGGCAAGTCTTGGGTTGATGCGGTGTACGAAGCCACGCCCTGAACGCTAGCCAGGCTTGGCATCTTTTGTGCTTCCAAGATAACTTCAACACGCCGTGATGATCTGAATGTACGACAATGCTTCACGATAATGCTCGTCCTCCACGTTATCGGTGCTTAACCAATGGCAGCTCTTACGCAACATACGTCTAACAAGGATAGACCGACGTCACCGTAGTAGTATCACCAAAAAGCAACACATGCCACTTTAACGCCTATCACTTCCCCATCATCGGCACATTATCAAATGCTGGCTAGCACGGGAAGCACGTCGAACAAGATTAAGCAAGCACACACCATCGTCATCGTATTGCCACACGGACAGCTCATCATTCCAAGGCTAGACCACAACCACAATTTGTTGTCGCGGCGACACGACGAGCATCCACACCCCGCCAAGGCCCTCGGAGGGGGTATTATGCAAGCAACTCGGAACTAAGCAGCGAGTCACCCATGATCGCGGCGAAAGGCCATGTTGGCGCGTTCACCCCTTGCCGTGCTCACTCACGGCTCCCCCTATATATACATATTACCCCGCAAAGGAAAGCAGTGACGAGGCAGAGACATGATTTCACGATTATGCATAATTTTTATATGCGCACGGCGTCGAGGAAAATCAAGGCAACGGGGCTAGTTTGTGCGCACGGCGTCGAGGAAAATCAAGGCAACGGGGCTAGTTCATGCGCACGGCGTCGAGGAAAATCAAGGCAACGGGGCTATTTCTGGGAGCCATCGTTCGAGAAATCAAGGCAGCGTGTTGGGGTGGCCTCTTTCATGGGTCGTGGGGCTTGGCTTGGCTTGCCTTGTTGGTGCTCGATACGGCCTCATGACCTCGTGCCCATCGCCAAGTCGGGCACCCATGCGAATGAGACCCCATGGTACCCCCCTATATATACATATTGCACAAAGAGCTTGGTGACGAGACGGACATGGATTTCCCCGATGATGCATAATTTTTGGACACGCACGACGTCGGGGGCGAGGGGACACGCGAGTGGGGCGTCTATGGGGGCGTTGATGGCCTCCGTTTTCGTGAAGACCGGGCGCCTTGGCCATGGCCTCGCGTGCCAGCCTCTCGACAGCTGCAGGCGCTGAACACCCCCGGGCGCCGATGGGGAGCGATCCTGGTACCCCATATATACATATTGCACAAAGAGCTTGGTGACGGAGCAGACATTGATTTGCCCGGGGATGCATAATTTTGCGAAATCGTCCATAACTCGCTCGAATTAATTCGGATTCACACGAAATTTTGTAGGGATGCTTTTTATTATAAATGAAAGGCGTTGAAATAAAAAAATGTCATGTTTGGGGCATAAATGTCCGTGACCTATCCCTGGCCATGCCTTGAAGCGTTCGGTTCACTACTTGTTGATATGCGGCTCAAATGAAGTTGGAATGTCATTGAAGCTTTGCGTGGGTCATTGTGAACATAGACCTTGAAATGAAATATATCGTGTTCGGGTTTTTGTCTGTCGCCCTGCGATGGCGAGGGGCGGATAAGGCCCTACAGCTATTCATTAGTCGCTTGGATGAACCCGAAAGAGCACGACGATTCGCCTGGTGACTATGTAGTAAGTAGGAACTACAACAAGCAACGGATTCGGTTACAACACTTTGCTCCCTTCATCGTTTGACTTGCTTAGAAATGTTGCTCATGGTTTGTCAAGGCCCCTTGTTCCTTAGAACGATGAGGATGGGATTGGTTCGTTCAAGGGCATGTGTGTGGCAAGATGCCTCGTTTTCATGGTCGTTCATGAGTGTTTGTGTAGGAAGTAGACTTGTTCCCTTGGTCGTTCATGGGGGCATGTGTGGGGTAAGCCTTGTTCATGACATTCTCGTTCATGGGTGTCACATTTGCAGGAAGAGTCTTGTTCCCTTGGCCGTTCATGGGTACGTATTGTGGGAACTACCCATGTTCCCTTGGTCGTTCATGGATGGCCGTGTGTGTGGCAAGGGGCCTAGCTTCCTTGGTCGTTCATGGCCATGTGTGTGGCAAGGGGCCTCGTTCCATTGGTCGTTCGTGGATGGGCATGTGTGTGGCAAGGGCCTCGTTCCCTTGGTCGTTCATGGGCATCTTGTGTGGCAAGGTGCCTCGTTCCCTTGGTCGTTCATGGATGGGCATGTGTGTGGCAAGGTGCCTCGTTCCTTGGTCGTTCATGGGCATGTGTGTGGCAAGGTGCCTCGTTCCCTTGGTCGTTCATGGATGGGCATGTGTGTGGCAAGGTGCCTCGTTCCTTGGTCGTTCATGGGCATGTGTGTGGCAAGGTGCCTCGTTCCCTTGGTGGTTCATGGGCGTCTTGTGTGGCGAGATGCCTTGTTCCCATGGGTATCATTTGTGTGGCTTGCCATGACCCTAGCCTTGCCAGCCTCACATGCATTCTTCCCTTGGTCGTTCATGGATGGGCATGTGTGTGGCAGGTGCCTTGTTCCCTTGGTCTTTCATGGGCATGTGTGTGGCAAGGTGCCTCGTTCCCTTGGTCGTTCATGGATGGGCATGTGTGTGGCAAGATGCCTTGTTCCCATAGGTATCATTGTGGCTTGCCATG
>NW_027629731.1:20000-22500 GCF_051521515.1 Lactuca serriola | reverse complement strand
ATAACTTCAACACGCCGTGATGATCCTGAATGTCTGACAATGCTTCCCGATAATGCTCGTCCTCCACGTTATCGGTGCTTAACCAATGGCAGCTCTTACGCACCCAACCGCACGTCTAACAAGGATAGACCAGCGTACCGTAGTAGTATCACAAAAAGCAACACATGCCACTTTAACGCCTATCACTTCCCCATCATCGGCACATTATCAAATGCTGGCTAGCACCAGAAGCACGTCGAACAAGATTAGCAAGCACACATCGTCATCGTATTGCCACACAGACAGCTCATCCCACATTTCCAAGGCTAGACCACAACCCTGGACTGTTGTCGCAGCGACCTGACGAGGCATCCCCACACCCCGCCAAGGCCCCCACTCGGAGGGGTATTATCTAAGCAACTCGGAACTAAGCAACCGTCACCCATGATCGCGCTGAAAGGCCATCTGGCGCGTTCACCCCTTGCCGTGCTCACTCACGGCTCCCCCCCTATATATACATATTGCACAAAGAGCTTGGTGACAGGAACAGACATGGATTTCCCTGATTATGCATAATTTTTAATATGCGCACGGCGTCGAGGAAAATCAAGGCAACGGGGCTAGTTTGTGCGCACGGCGTCGAGGAAAATCAAGGCAACGGGGCTAGTTCATGCGCACGGCGTCGAGGAAAATCAAGGCAACGGGGCTATTTCTCAGGCCATCGTTCGAGAAATCAAGGCAGCGTGTTGGGGGTGTTGGCCTCTTTCATGGGTCGTGGGGCTTGGCTTGGCTTGCCTTGTTGGTGCTCGATACAGCCTCATGACTCTGAGCTGCCCATCGCCCAAGTCGGGCACCCATGCGAATGAGACCCCATGGTACCCCCTATATATACATATTGCACAAAGAGCTTGGTGACAGGAACGGACATGGATTTCCCTGATGATGCATAATTTTTGGACACGCACGACGTCGGGGCGAGGGGACACGCGAGTGGGGCGTCTATGGGGGCGTTGATGGCCTCGTTTTCGTGAAGACCGGGCGCCTTGGCCATGGCCTCGAGCGTGCCAGCCTCGACAGCTCTGGGCGCTGAACACCCCCCAGGGCGCCGATGGGGAGCAGTCCCCTGGTACCCCCTATATATACATATTGCACAAAGAGCTTGGTGACAGGAACAGACATTGATTTGCCCAGGGATGCATAATTTTGCGAAATCGTCCATAACTCGCTCGAATTAATTCGGATTCACACGAAATTTTGTAGGGATGCTTTTTATTATAAATGAAAGGCGTTGAAATAAAAAAATGTCATGTTTGGGGCATAAATGTCCGTGACCTATCCCTGGCCATGCCTTGAAGCGTTCGGTTCCCTACTTGTTGATATGCAGCTCAAATGAAGTTGGAATGTCATTGAAACTTTGCGTGGGTCATTGTGAACATAGACCTTGAAATGGAAATATATCGTGTTCGGGTTTTTGTCTCTGTCGCCTACTGATAGGCAGGCAGATAAGGCTTCTAGCTATTCATTAGTCGCTTGGATGAACCCGAAAGAGCACGAGCAGTTCGCCTGGTGACTATGTAGTAAGTAGGAACTACAACACTTAAACGGATTCGGTTACAACACTTTGCTCCCTTCATCGTTTGACTTGCTTAGAAATCTGCTCATGGTTTGTCAAGGCCCCTTGTTCCTTAGAACGATGAGGATGGGATTGGTTCGTTCAAGGGCATGTGTGTGGCAAGATGCCTCGTTTTCATGGTCGTTCATGAGTGTTTGTGTAGGAAGTAGACTTGTTCCCTTGGTCGTTCATGGGGCTGTGTGTGGGAGCAAGCCTTGTTCACTTGGTCGTTCATGGGTGTCTGTTTGGGAAGAAGTCTTGTTCCCTTGGCCGTTCATGGGGCTGTGTGTGGGAACTACCCATGTTCCCTTGGTCGTTCATGGATGGCCATGTGTGTGGCAAGGGGCCTAGCTTCCTTGGTCGTTCATGGCCATGTGTGTGGCAAGGGGCCTCGTTCCATTGGTCGTTCATGGATGGGCATGTGTGTGGCAAGGGGCCTCGTTCCCTTGGTCGTTCATGGGCATGCTGTGTGGCAAGGTGCCTCGTTCCCTTGGTCGTTCATGGATGGGCATGTGTGTGGCAAGGTGCCTCGTTCCCTTGGTCGTTCATGGGCATGTGTGTGGCAAGGTGCCTCGTTCCCTTGGTCGTTCATGGATGGGCATGTGTGTGGCAAGGTGCCTCGTTCCCTTGGTCGTTCATGGGCATGTGTGTGGCAAGGTGCCTCGTTCCCTTGGTCGTTCATGGGCGTGCTGTGTGGCAAGATGCCTTGTTCCCATAGGTATCCTGACTGTGTGGCTTGCCATGACCCTAGCCTTGCCAGCCTCACATGCATTCTTCCCTTGGTCGTTCATGGATGGGCATGTGTGTGGCAAGGTGCCTTGTTCCCTTGGTCGTTCATGGGCATGTGTGTGGCAAGGTGCCTCGTTCCCTTGGTCGTTCATGGATGGGCATGTGTGTGGCAAGATGCCT